>NW_026543240.1:0-40770 GCF_028750875.1 Macrosteles quadrilineatus | reverse complement strand
AGGCTGTACAAGTGTGTACAAGGCTGTACAAGTGTGTACAAGGTTGTACAAGTGTGTACAAGGTTGTACAATTGTGTACAAGGCTGTACAACTGTGTACAAGGTTGTACAATTGTGTACAAGGCTGTACAAGTGTGTACAAGGTTGTACAAGTGTGTACAAGGTTGTACAAGTGTGTACAAGGATGTACAAGTGTGTACAAGGATGTACAAGTTTGTACAAGGGTGTACAAGTGTGTACGATGTGTAAAAGTTTGTACAAGGGTGTACAAGGTTGTACAAGTATGTACAAGGTTGTACAATTGTGTACAAGGCTGTACAACTGTGTACAAGGTTGTACAATTGTGTACAAGGCTGTACAAGTGTGTACAAGGTTGTACAAGTGTGTACAAGGTTGTACAAGTGTGTACAAGGTTGTACAAGTTTGTACAAGGGTGTACAAGTGTGTACGATGTGTAAAAGTTTGTACAAGGGTGTACAACGTTGTACAAGTGTGTACAAGGTTGTACAATTGTGTACAAGGCTGTACAATTTTGTACAAGGCTGTACAAGTGTGTACAAGGTTGTACAATTGTGTACAAGGCTGTACAATTGTGTACAAGGTTGTACAAGTGTGTACAAGGTTGTACAAGTGTGTACAAGGTTGTACAATTGTGTACAAGGCTGTACAAGTGTGTACAAGGTTGTACAAGTGTGTACAAGGTTGTACAAGTGTGTACAAGGTTGTACAAGTGTGTCCAAGGTTGTACAAGTGTGTACAAGTCTGTACAAGTGTGTACAAGGTTGTACAATTGTGTGTCAGGTTGTACAAGTGTGTACAAGGTTGTACAAGTGTGTACAAGGGTGTACAATCGTGTACAAGGATGTACAAGTTTGTACAAGTTTGTACAAGGATGTACAAGTTTGTACAAGTTTGTACAAGTTTGTACAAGGTTGTACAAGTGTGTACAAGGATGTACAAGTTTGTACAAGGGAGTACAAGTTTGTACAAGATTGTACAAGTGTGTACTGGGTTGTACAAGTGTGTACAAGATTGTATAAGTTTGTACAAGGTTGTACAAGTGTGTACAAGGGAGTACAAGTGTGTACAAATGTGTACAAGTTTTACAAGGTTGTACAAGTGTGTACAAGGTTGTACAAGTGTGTACAAGGTTGTACAAGTGTGTACAAGCTTGTACAAGTGTGTACAAGTGTGTACAAGGTTGTACAAGTGTGTACAAGGTTGTACAAGTGTGTACAAGGGTGTACAAGTGTGTACAAGGTTGTACAAGTTTTTACAAGGTTGTACAAGTGTGTACAAGGGTGTAAAATCGTGTACAAGGATGTACAAGTTTGTACAAGTTTGTACAAGGTTGTACAAGTGTGTACAAGAATGTACAAGTTTGTACAAGGGTGTACAAGTGTTTACGATAAGTAAAAGTGTGTACAAGGGTGTACAAGGTTGTACAAGTGTGTACAAGGTTGTACAATTGTGTACAAGGCTGTACAACTTTGTACAAGGTTGTACAATTGTGTACAAGGCTGTACAAGTGTGTACAAGGTTGTACAAGTGTGTACAAGGTTGTACAAGTGTGTACAAGGATGTACAAGTTTGTACAAGGGTGTACAAGTGTGTACGATGTGTAAAAGTTTGTACAAGGGTGTACAAGGTTGTACAAGTGTGTACAAGGTTGTACAATTGTGTAAAAGGCTGTACAATTTTGTACAAGGCTGTACAAGTGTGTACAAGGCTGTACAAGTGTGTACAAGGTTGTACAATTGTGTACAAGGCTGTACAATTGTGTACAAGGTTGTACAAGTGTGTACAAGGTTGTACAAGTGTGTACAAGGTTGTACAATTGTGTACAAGGCTGTACAAGTGTGTACAAGGTTTGTACAAGTGTGTACAAGGTTGTACAAGTGTGTACAAGGTTGTACAAGTGTGTACAAGGTTGTACAAGTGTGTACAAGGTTGTACAAGTGTGTACAAGGTTGTACAAGTGTGTACAAGGTTGTACAAGTTTTTACAAGGTTGTACAAGTGTGTACAAGGGTGTAAAATCGTGTACAAGGATGTACAAGTTTGTACAAGTTTGTACAAGGTTGTACAAGTGTGTACAAGGATGTACAAGTTTGTACAAGGGTGTACAAGTGTGTACGATAAGTAAAAGTGTGTACAAGGGTGTACAAGGTTGTACAAGTGTGTACAAGGATGTACAAGTTTGTACAAGGGTGTACAAGTGTGTACGATGTGTAAAAGTTTGTACAAGGGTGTACAAGGTTGTACAAGTGTGTACAAGGTTGTACAATCGTGTACAAGGCTGTACAATTTTGTACAAGGCTGTACAAGTGTGTACAAGGCTGTACAAGTGTGTACAAGGCTGTACAAGTGTGTACAAGGTTGTACAAGTGTGTACAAGGTTGTACAATTGTGTACAAGGCTGTACAACTGTGTACAAGGTTGTACAATTGTGTACAAGGCTGTACAAGTGTGTACAAGGTTGTACAAGTGTGTACAAGGTTGTACAAGTGTGTACAAGGATGTACAAGTGTGTACAAGGATGTACAAGTTTGTACAAGGGTGTACAAGTGTGTACGATGTGTAAAAGTTTGTACAAGGGTGTACAAGGTTGTACAAGTATGTACAAGGTTGTACAATTGTGTACAAGGCTGTACAACTGTGTACAAGGTTGTACAATTGTGTACAAGGCTGTACAAGTGTGTACAAGGTTGTACAAGTGTGTACAAGGTTGTACAAGTGTGTACAAGGTTGTACAAGTTTGTACAAGGGTGTACAAGTGTGTACGATGTGTAAAAGTTTGTACAAGGGTGTACAACGTTGTACAAGTGTGTACAAGGTTGTACAATTGTGTACAAGGCTGTACAATTTTGTACAAGGCTGTACAAGTGTGTACAAGGTTGTACAATTGTGTACAAGGCTGTACAATTGTGTACAAGGTTGTACAAGTGTGTACAAGGTTGTACAAGTGTGTACAAGGTTGTACAATTGTGTACAAGGCTGTACAAGTGTGTACAAGGTTGTACAAGTGTGTACAAGGTTGTACAAGTGTGTACAAGGTTGTACAAGTGTGTCCAAGGTTGTACAAGTGTGTACAAGTCTGTACAAGTGTGTACAAGGTTGTACAATTGTGTGTCAGGTTGTACAAGTGTGTACAAGGTTGTACAAGTGTGTACAAGGGTGTACAATCGTGTACAAGGATGTACAAGTTTGTACAAGTTTGTACAAGGATGTACAAGTTTGTACAAGTTTGTACAAGTTTGTACAAGGTTGTACAAGTGTGTACAAGGATGTACAAGTTTGTACAAGGGAGTACAAGTTTGTACAAGATTGTACAAGTGTGTACTGGGTTGTACAAGTGTGTACAAGATTGTATAAGTTTGTACAAGGTTGTACAAGTGTGTACAAGGGAGTACAAGTGTGTACAAATGTGTACAAGTTTTACAAGGTTGTACAAGTGTGTACAAGGTTGTACAAGTGTGTACAAGGTTGTACAAGTGTGTACAAGCTTGTACAAGTGTGTACAAGGGTGTACAAGTGTGTACAAGGTTGTACAAGTGTGCACAAGCTTGTACAAGTGTGTACAAGGGTGTACAAGTGTGTACAAGGTTGTACAAGTTTTTACATGGTTGTACAAGTGTGTACAAGGTTGTACAAGGTTGTACAAGTGTGTACAAGGTTGTACAAGTGTGTACAAGGTTGTACAAGAGTGTACAAGGTTGTACAAATGTGTACAAGGGTGTACAAAAGTGTACAAGGGTGCACAAGTTTGAACAAAGGTGTACAAGTGTATACTAGCTTGTACAAGTGTGTACAAGCATGTACAAGTGTGTACAAGCATGTACAAGTGTGTACAAGGGTGTACAGGTTTGTACAAGGTTGTACAAGTGTGTACAAGGGTGTACAAGTGTGTACAAGGTTGTACAAGTGTGTACAAGCTTGTACAAGTGTGTACAAGGGTGTACAAGTGTGTACAAGGTTGTACAAGTGTGTACAAGCTTGTACAAGTGTGTACAAGGGTGTACAAGTGTGTACAAGGTTGTACAAGTTTTTACATGGTTGTACAAGTGTGTACAAGGTTGTACAAGGTTGTACAAGTGTGTACAAGGTTGTACAAGAGTGTACAAGGTTGTACAAGTGTGTACAAGGTTGTACAAGTGTGTACAAGGTTGTACAAGTGTGTACAAGGTTGTACAAGTGTGTACAAGGTTGTACAAGTGTGTACAAGGTTGTACAAGTGTGTACAAGGTTGTACAAGTGTGTACAAGGTTGTACAAGTGTGTACAAGGTTGTACAAGTGTGTACAAGGTTGTACAGGTGTGTACAAGGTTGTACAAGTGTGTACAAGGTTGTACAAGTGTGTACAAGGTTGTACAAGTGTGTACAAGGGTGTACAAGTGTGTACAAGGTTGTACAAGTTTTTACAAGGTTGTACAAGTGTGTACAAGGGTGTAAAATCGTGTACAAGGATGTACAAGTTTGTACAAGTTTGTACAAGGTTGTACAAGTGTGTACAAGGATGTACAAGTTTGTACAAGGGTGTACAAGTGTGTACGATAAGTAAAAGTGTGTACAAGGGTGTACAAGGTTGTACAAGTGTGTACAAGGTTGTACAAGTGTGTACAAGGTTGTACAAGTGTGTACAAGGTTGTACAAGTGTGTACAAGGTTGTACAAGTGTGTACAAGGGTGTACAAGTGTGTACAAGGTTGTACAAGTTTTTACAAGGTTGTACAAGTGTGTACAAGGGTGTAAAATCGTGTACAAGGATGTACAAGTTTGTACAAGTTTGTACAAGGTTGTACAAGTGTGTACAAGGATGTACAAGTTTGTACAAGGGTGTACAAGTGTTTACGATAAGTAAAAGTGTGTACAAGGGTGTACAAGGTTGTACAAGTGTGTACAAGGTTGTACAAGTGTGTACAAGGTTGTACAATTGTGTACAAGGCTGTACAACTGTGTACAAGGTTGTACAATTGTGTACAAGGCTGTACAAGTGTGTACAAGGTTGTACAAGTGTGTACAAGGTTGTACAAGTGTGTACAAGGATGTACAAGTTTGTACAAGGGTGTACAAGTGTGTACGATGTGTAAAAGTTTGTACAAGGGTGTACAAGGTTGTACAAGTGTGTACAAGGTTGTACAATTGTGTACAAGGCTGTACAATTTTGTACAAGGCTGTACAAGTGTGTACAAGGCTGTACAAGTGTGTACAAGGTTGTACAATTGTGTACAAGGCTGTACAATTGTGTACAAGGTTGTACAAGTGTGTACAAGGTTGTACAAGTGTGTACAAGGTTGTACAAGTTTTTACAAGGTTGTACAAGTGTGTACAAGGGTGTAAAATCGTGTACAAGGATGTACAAGTTTGTACAAGTTTGTACAAGGTTGTACATGTGTGTACAAGGATGTACAAGTTTGTACAAGGGTGTACAAGTGTGTACGATAAGTAAAAGTGTGTACAAGGGTGTACAAGGTTGTACAAGTGTGTACAAGGTTGTACAATTGTGTACAAGGCTGTACAACTGTGTACAAGGTTGTACAATTGTGTACAAGGCTGTACAATTGTGTACAAGGCTGTACAAGTGTGTACAAGGTTGTACAAGTGTGTACAAGGTTGTACAAGTGTGTACAAGGATGTACAAGTTTGTACAAGGGTGTACAAGTGTGTACGATGTGTAAAAGTTTGTACAAGGGTGTACAAGGTTGTACAAGTGTGTACAAGGTTGTACAATTGTGTACAAGGCTGTACAATTTTGTACAAGGCTGTTCAAGTGTGTACAAGGCTGTACAAGTGTGTACAAGGTTGTACAAGTGTGTACAAGGTTGTACAATTGTGTACAAGGCTGTACAACTGTGTACAAGGTTGTACAATTGTGTACAAGGCTGTACAAGTGTGTACAAGGTTGTACAAGTGTGTACAAGGTTGTACAAGTGTGTACAAGGATGTACAAGTTTGTACAAGGGTGTACAAGTGTGTACGATGTGTAAAAGTTTGTACAAGGGTGTACAAGGTTGTACAAGTATGTACAAGGTTTTACAATTGTGTACAAGGCTGTACAACTGTGTACAAGGTTGTACAATTGTGTACAAGGCTGTACAAGTGTGTACAAGGTTGTACAAGTGTGTACAAGGTTGTACAAGTGTGTACAAGGATGTACAAGTTTGTACAAGGGTGTACAAGTGTGTACGATGTGTAAAAGTTTGTACAAGGGTGTACAAGGTTGTACAAGTGTGTACAAGGTTGTACAATTGTGTACAAGGCTGTACAATTTTGTACAAGGCTGTACAAGTGTGTACAAGGTTGTACAATTGTGTACAAGGCTGTACAATTGTGTACAAGGTTGTACAAGTGTGTACAAGGTTGTACAAGTGTGTACAAGGTTGTACAATAGTGTACAAGGCTGTACAAGTGTGTACAAGGTTGTACAAGTGTGTACAAGGTTGTACAAGTGTGTACAAGGTTGTACAAGTGTGTCCAAGGTTGTACAAGTGTGTACAAGTCTGTACAAGTGTGTACAAGGTTGTACAATTGTGTGTCAGGTTGTACAAGTGTGTACAAGGTTGTACAAGTGTGTACAAGGGTGTACAATCGTGTACAAGGATGTACAAGTTTGTACAAGTTTGTACAAGTTTGTACAAGGTTGTACAAGTGTGTACAAGGATGTACAAGTTTGTACAAGGGAGTACAAGTTTGTACAAGATTGTACAAGTGTGTACTGGGTTGTACAAGTGTGTACAAGATTGTATAAGTTTGTACAAGGTTGTACAAGTGTGTACAAGGGAGTACAAGTGTGTACAAATGTGTACAAGTTTTACAAGGTTGTACAAGTGTGTACAAGGTTGTACAAGTGTGTACAAGGTTGTACAAGTGTGTACAAGCTTGTACAAGTGTGTACAAGGGTGTACAAGTGTGTACAAGGTTGTACAAGTGTGTACAAGCTTGTACAAGTGTGTACAAGCTTGTACAAGTGTGTACAAGCTTGTACAAGTGTGTACAAGGGTGTACAAGTGTGTACAAGGTTGTACAAGTTTTTACATGGTTGTACAAGTGTGTACAAGGTTGTACAAGGTTGTACAAGTGTGTACAAGGTTGTACAAGTGTGTACAAGGTTGTACAAGAGTGTACAAGGTTGTACAAATGTGTACAAGGGTGTACAAAAGTGTACAAGGGTGCACAAGTTTGAACAAAGGTGTACAAGTGTATACAAGCTTGTACAAGTGTGTACAAGCATGTACAAGTGTGTACAAGGGTGTACAGGTTTGTACAAGGTTGTACAAGTGTGTACAAGGGTGTACAAGTGTGTACAAGGTTGTACAAGTGTGTACAAGCTTGTACAAGTGTGTACAAGGGTGTACAAGTGTGTACAAGGTTGTACAAGTGTGTACAAGCTTGTACAAGTGTGTACAAGGGTGTACAAGTGTGTACAAGGTTGTACAAGTTTTTACATGGTTGTACAAGTGTGTACAAGGTTGTACAAGGTTGTACAAGTGTGTACAAGGTTGTACAAGAGTGAACAAGGTTGTACAAGTGTGTACAAGGTTGTACAAGTGTGTACAAGGTTGTACAAGTGTGTACAAGGTTGTACAAGTGTGTACAAGGTTGTACAAGTGTGTACAAGGTTGTACAAGTGTGTACAAGGTTGTACAAGTGTGTACAAGGTTGTACAAGTGTGTACAAGGTTGTACAAGTGTGTACAAGGTTGTACAAGTGTGTACAAGGTTGTACAAGTGTGTACAAGGTTGTACAAGTGTGTACAAGGGTGTACAAGTGTGTACAAGGTTGTACAAGTTTTTACAAGGTTGTACAAGTGTGTACAAGGGTGTAAAATCGTGTACAAGGATGTACAAGTTTGTACAAGTTTGTACAAGGTTGTACAAGTGTGTACAAGGATGTACAAGTTTGTACAAGGGTGTACAAGGGTGTACAAGTGTGTACGATAAGTAAAAGTGTGTACAAGGGTGTACAAGGTTGTACAAGTGTGTACAAGGTTGTACAATTGTGTACAAGGCTGTACAACTGTGTACAAGGTTGTACAATTGTGTACAAGGCTGTACAAGTGTGTACAAGGTTGTACAAATGTGTACAAGGTGCGAGTCCCATGCCTCACTTTAAGTTTAAGTTTCCTAAATGTTACACTCGCTTAGCTTAGTGAAGAGGTGTTAGGTTAATGAGACATAAGACTGCTTAAGGGTGTTACTCAACGTGTAATGAACAAAAATTTAAATTACGAAAACAACAAAAGTAACAAAGAGTTCAACAGCAAAAGAAAACTAAGAAAAGGCAAAAATCAACAATAATAAGATAAATTAATTTACAACGTTAAATTTACAAGAAAAGAAAATCAATTGAAAATATAAAAGAATTAGTTACTGACAAATTATATGACTTTTATGTTTGAGAAAGTTTTAGTTAGATATTTTATTCTTTCTACATACTGTCTATTGTCCCAGAAGCACACACACCGATACACGCACTCCCAAACTCCCGATCTTCTTTCTCCGGTGGCCCGTGGTGATCTCCTCGATGTTTTTCCTTCAGGTCCTCCAGCTCCGAGGCTCTTGACTCCTCCTTCTTCTTCATTAGCCCTTCTCATTGGCTGATTACCGATAGGGTGTGTGGCTTATAGGTTAACGGTGTTTCTTGGAAGTCAGCCCTACCGGTCATCGCCTAGCTCACATCAGCTGGGAAAGGAATTTGTAAATCGATGCTCATGCTACTGTTCAACTCTGTTCACACCAACTGGTCGACTAAGTGTAATGTGAACAGAGTGTCTGCATAGATGAGCACCGTGGGTACGGGGTTAATCCCCTTTCTTACACCCCCCTGGTTAAAACGTCAACCTACCACCGGTTGACAATAAAAAAGAAAAAAAATATAACTTAAGGAGATACGCGGAAACGTCAATCGCGAAGGTGGGAATCGAACGGATATCTTGATGTGCGTTCCGACTCTTCTTCCCCCCTTCCTGCGACGCGACGCGATCTTGAGGATCGGCGCATTTGCTTGTTTCGCGACCCTTCCAGCGACGCGGTAGAATGAGCTGGTGGTGTATAGGTACCGGTAATTAGGTACTCGCTTGGCTTGTGAGAGGTACCGGGATCGATACCCGGCGCCTCCACCATGCGAGTCCCATGCCTCACTTTAAGTTTAAGTTTCCTAAATGTTACACTCGCTTAGCTTAGTGAAGAGGTGTTAGGTTAATGAGACATAAGACTGCTTAAGGGTGTTACTCAACGTGTAATGAACAAAAATTTAAATTACGAAAACAACAAAAGTAACAAAGAGTTCAACAGCAAAAGAAAACTAAGAAAAGGCAAAAATCAACAATAATAAGATAAATTAATTTACAACGTTAAATTTACAAGAAAAGAAAATCAATTGAAAATATAAAAGAATTAGTTACTGACAAATTATATGACTTTTATGTTTGAGAAAGTTTTAGTTAGATATTTTATTCTTTCTACATACTGTCTATTGTCCCAGAAGCACACACACCGATACACGCACTCCCAAACTCCCGATCTTCTTTCTCCGGTGGCCCGTGGTGATCTCCTCGATGTTTTTCCTTCAGGTCCTCCAGCTCCGAGGCTCTTGACTCCTCCTTCTTCTTCATTAGCCCTTCTCATTGGCTGATTACCGATAGGGTGTGTGGCTTATAGGTTAACGGTGTTTCTTGGAAGTCAGCCCTACCGGTCATCGCCTAGCTCACATCAGCTGGGAAAGGAATTTGTAAATCGATGCTCATGCTACTGTTCAACTCTGTTCACACCAACTGGTCGACTAAGTGTAATGTGAACAGAGTGTCTGCATAGATGAGCACCGTGGGTACGGGGTTAATCCCCTTTCTTACAAAGGTTGTACAAGTGTGTACAAGGATGTACAAGTTTGTACAAGGGTGTACAAGTGTGTACGATGTGTAAAAGTTTGTACAAGGGTGTACAAGGTTGTACAAGTGTGTACAAGGTTGTACAATTGTGTACAAGGCTGTACAATTTTGTACAAGGCTGTACAAGTGTGTACAAGGCTGTACAAGTGTGTACAAGGTTGTACAATTGTGTACAAGGCTGTACAATTGTGTACAAGGTTGTACAAGTGTGTACAAGGTTGTACAAGTGTGTACAAGGTTGTACAATTGTGTACAAGGCTGTACAAGTGTGTACAAGGTTGTACAAGTGTGTACAAGGTTGTACAAGTGTGTACAAGGTTGTACAAGTGTGTACAAGGTTGTACAAGTGTGTACAAGGTTGTACAAGTTTTTACAAGGTTGTACAAGTGTGTACAAGGGTGTAAAATCGTGTACAAGGATGTACAAGTTTGTACAAGTTTGTACAAGGTTGTACAAGTGTGTACAAGGATGTACAAGTTTGTACAAGGGTGTACAAGTGTGTACGATAAGTAAAAGTGTGTACAAGGGTGTACAAGGTTTCCAATGTGTACAAGGTTGTACAATTGTGTACAAGGCTGTACAACTGTGTACAAGGTTGTACAATTGTGTACAAGGCTGTACAAGTGTGTACAAGGTTGTACAAGTGTGTACAAGGTTGTACAAGTGTTTACAAGGATGTACAAGTTTGTACAAGGGTGTACAAGTGTGTACGATGTGTAAAAGTTTGTACAAGGGTGTACAAGGTTGTACAAGTGTGTACAAGGTTGTACAATTGTGTACAAGGCTGTACAATTGTGTACAAGGCTTTACAAGTGTGTACAAGGCTGTACAAGTGTGTACAAGGTTGTACAAGTGTGTACAAGGCTGTACAATTTTTACAAGGCTGTACAAGTGTGTACAAGGTTGT
Organism: Macrosteles quadrilineatus; assembly: GCF_028750875.1. Lineage (NCBI taxonomy): Eukaryota > Metazoa > Arthropoda > Insecta > Hemiptera > Cicadellidae > Macrosteles > Macrosteles quadrilineatus. Next base: position 29,980 of record NW_026543240.1, on the reverse strand, counting down.
ACAATTGTGTACAAGGCTGTACAATTGTGTACAAGGCTGTACAACTGTGTACAAGGTTGTACAATTGTGTACAAGGCTGTACAAGTGTGTACAAGGTTGTACAAGTGTGTACAAGGTTGTACAAGTGTGTACAAGGATGTACAAGTTTGTACAAGGGTGTACAAGTGTGTACGATGTGTAAAAGTTTGTACAAGGGTGTACAAGGTTGTACAAGTGTGTACAAGGTTGTACAATTGTGTACAAGGCTGTACAACTGTGTACAAGGTTGTACAATTGTGTACAAGGCTGTACAAGTGTGTACAAGGTTGTACAAGTGTGTATAAGGTTGTACAAGTGTGTACAAGGATGTACAAGTTTGTACAAGGGTGTACAAGTGTGTACGATGTGTAAAAGTTTGTACAAGGGTGTACAAGGTTGTACAAGTGTGTACAAGGTTGTACAATTGTGTACAAGGCTGTACAATTTTGTACAAGGCTGTACAAGTGTGTACAAGGTTGTACAATTGTGTACAAGGCTGTACAATTGTGTACAGGGTTGTACAAGTGTGTACAAGGTTGTACAAGTGTGTACAAGGTTGTACAATTGTGTACAAGGCTGTACAAGTGTGTACAAGGTTGTACAAGTGTGTACAAGGTTGTACAAGTGTGTACAAGGTTGTACAAGTGTGTACAAGGTTGTACAAGTGTGTACAAGGTTGTACAAGTGTGTACAAGGTTGTACAATTGTGTGTCAGGTTGTACAAGTGTGTACAAGGTTGTACAAGTGTGTACAAGGTTGTACAAGTGTGTACAAGGGTGTACAATCGTGTACAAGGATGTACAAGTTTGTACAAGTTTGTACAAGTTTGTACAAGGTTGTACAAGTGTGTACAAGGATGTACAAGTTTGTACAAGGTTGTACAAGTGTGTACAAGGATGTACAAGTTTGTACAAGGGAGTACAAGTTTGTACAAGATTGTACAAGTGTGTACTGGGTTGTACAAGTGTGTACAAGATTGTATAAGTTTGTACAAGGATGTACAAGTGTGTACAAGGGTGTACAAGTGTGTACAAATGTGTACAAGTTTTACAAGGTTGTACAAGTGTGTACAAGGTTGTACAAGTTGTGTACAAGGTTGTACATGTGTGTACAAGGGTGTACAAGTTTTTACAAGGCTGTACAAGTGTGTACAAGGTTGTACAAGGTTGTACAAGGCTGTACAAGTGTGTACAAGGTTGTACAAGGTTGTACAAGTGTGTACATTGTGTACAAGTTTTTACAAGGTTGTACAAGTGTGTACAAGGTTGTACAAGTGTGTACAAGGCTGTACAATTGTGTACAAGGTTGTACAAGTGTGTACAAGGTTGTACAAGTGTGTACAAGGTTGTACAATTGTGTACAAGGCTGTACAAGTGTGTACAAGGTTGTACAAGTGTGTACAAGGCTGTACAATTGTGTACAAGGTTGTACAAGTGTGTACAAGGTTGTACAAGTGTGTACAAGGTTGTACAATTGTGTACAAGGCTGTACAAGTGTGTTCAAGGTTGTACAAGTGTGTACAAGGTTGTACAAGTGTGTACAAGGGTGTACAATTGTGTACAAGGATGTACAAGTGTGTACAAGGTTGTACAAGTGTGTACAAGGATGTACAAGTTTGTACAAGAGCTGTACAAGTGTGTACGAAGTGTAAAAGTTTGTACAAGGGTGTACAAGTTTGTACAAGTGTGTACAAGGTTGTACAATTGTGTACAAGGCTGTACAAGTGTGTACAAGGTTGTACAATTTTGTACAAGGCTGTACAAGTGTGTACAAGGTTGTACAAGTGTGTACAAGGCTCTACAATTGTGTACAAGGTTGTACAAGTGTGTACAAGGTAGTACAAGTGTGTACAAGGTTGTACAATTGTGTACAAGGCTGTACAAGTGTGTACAAGGTTGTACAATTGTGTACAAGGCTGTACAAGTGTGTAAAAGGTTGTACAAGTGTGTACAAGGTTGTACAAGTGTGTACAAGGTTGTACAAGTGTGTACAAGGTTGTACAAGTGTGTACAAGGTTGTTCAAGTGTGTACGAGGTTGTACAATTGTGTACATGGTTGTACAAGTGTGTACAAGGTTGTACAATTGTGTACAAGGCTGTACAAGTGTGTACAAGTTTGTACAAGGTTGTACAAGTGTGTACAAGGGTGTACAAGTTTTAACAAGGTTGTACAAGTGTGTACAAGGTTGTACAAGTGTGTACAAGGCTGTACAATTGTGTACAAGGTTGTACAAGTGTGTACAAGGTTGTACAAGTGTGTACAAGGTTGTACAATTGTGTACAAGGCTGTACAAGTGTGTACAAGGTTGTAAAAGTGTGTACAAGGCTGTACAATTGTGTACAAGGTTGTACAAGTGTGTACAAGGTTGTACAAGTGTGTACAAGGTTGTACAATTGTGTACAAGACTGTACAAGTGTGTACAAAGTTGTGCAAGTGTGTACAAGGTTGTACAAGTGTGTACAAGGTTGTACAATTGTGTACAAGGTTGTACAAGTGTGTACAATGTTGTACAAGTGTGTACAATCGTGTACAAGGATGTACAAGTTTGTACAAGATTGTAAAATTGTGTACTGGGTTGTACAAGTGTGTACAAGATTGTATAAGTTTGTACAAGGTTGTACAAGTGTGTACAAGGGTGTACAAGTGTGTACAAATGTGTACAAGTGTGTACAGGGGTGTACAAGTTTGTACAACTGTGTACAAGTTTTACAAGGTTGTACAAGTGTGTACAAGGTTGTACAAGTTGTGTACTGGGTTGTACAAGTGTGTACAAGATTGTATAAGTTTGTACAAGGTTGTACAAGTGTGTACAAGGGTGTACAAGTGTGTACAAATGTGTACAAGTGTGTACAGGGGTGTACAAGTTTGTACAAGGGTGTACAAGTTTTACAAGGTTGTACAAGTGTGTACAAGGTTATACAAGTTGTGTACAAGGTTGTACATGTGTGTACAAGGGTGTACAAGTGTGTACAAGGTTGTACAAGTGTGTACAAGCTTGTACAAGTGTGTACAAGGGTGTACAAGTGTGTACAAGGTTGTACAAGTTTTTACAAGGTTGTACAAGTGTGTACAAGGCGGTAAAATCGTGTACAAGGATGTACAAGTTTGTACAAGTTTGTACAAGGTTGTACAAGTGTGTACAAGGATGTACAAGTTTGTACAAGGGTGTACAAGTGTGTACGATAAGTAAAAGTGTGTACAAGGGTGTACAAGGTTGTACAAGTTTGTACAAGGTTGTACAATTGTGTACAAGGCTGTACAAGTGTGTACAAAGTTGTACAATTGTGTACAAGGCTGTACAAGTGTGTACAAGATTGTACAAGTGTGTACAAGGTTGTACAAGTGTGTACAAGGATGTACAAGTTTGTACAAGGGTGTACAAGTGTGTACGATGTGTAAAAGTTTGTACAAGGGTGTACAAGGTTGTACAAGTGTGTACAAGGTTGTACAATTGTGTACAAGGCTGTACAAGTGTGTACAAGTTTGTACAATTTTGTACAAGGCTGTACAAGTGTGTACAAGGTTGTACAAGTGTGTACAAGGCTGTACAATTGTGTACAAGGTTGTACAAGTGTGTACAAGGTTGTACAAGTGTGTACAAGGTTGTACAATTGTGTAGAAGGCTGTACAAGTGTGTACAAGGTTGTACAAGTGCGTACAAGGTTGTACAAGTGCGTACAAGGTTGTAGAAGTGTGTACAAGGTTGTAAAAGTGTGTACAAGGTTGTACAAGTGTGTACAAGGTTGTACAAGTGTGTACAAGGTTGTACAATTGTGTATCAGGTTGTACAAGTGTGTACAAGGATATACAAGTTTGTACAAGTGTGTACAATCGTGTACAAGGATGTACAAGTTTGTACAAGGGTGTACAAGATTGTACAAGTGTGTACAAGGTTGTACAATTGTGTACAAGGCTGTACAATTTTGTACAAGTCTGTACAAGTGTGTACAAGGCTGTACAAGTGTGTACAAGGTTGTACAATTGTGTACAAGGCTGTACAATTGTGTACAAGGTTGTACAAGTGTGTACAAGGTTGTACAAGTGTGTACAAGGTTGTACAATTGTGTACAAGGCTGTACAAGTGTGTACAAGGTTGTACAAGTGTGTACAAGGTTGTACAAGTGTGTACAAGGTTGTACAAGTGTGTACAAGGTTGTACAAGTGTGTACAAGGGTGTAAAATCGTGTACAAGGATGTACAAGTTTGTACAAGTTTGTACAAGGTTGTACAAGTGTGTACAAGGATGTACAAGTTTGTACAAGGGTGTACAAGTGTGTACGATAAGTAAAAGTGTGTACAAGGGTGTACAAGGTTGTACAAGTGTGTACAAGGTTGTACAAGTTTGTACAAGGGTGTACAAGTGTGTACGATGTGTAAAAGTTTGTACAAGGGTGTACAAGGTTGTACAAGTGTGTACAAGGTTGTACAATTGTGTACAAGGCTGTACAATTTTGTACAAGGCTGTACAAGTGTGTACAAGGCTGTACAAGTGTGTACAAGGTTGTACAATTGTGTACAAGGCTGTACAATTGTGTACAAGGTTGTACAAGTGTGTACAAGGTTGTACAAGTGTGTACAAGGTTGTACAATTGTGTACAAGGCTGTACAAGTGTGTACAAGGTTGTACAAGTGTGTACAAGGTTGTACAAGTGTGTACAAGGTTGTACAAGTGTGTACAAGGTTGTACAAGTGTGTACAAGGTTGTACAAGTTTTTACAAGGTTGTACAAGTGTGTACAAGGGTGTAAAATCGTGTACAAGGATGTACAAGTTTGTACAAGTTTGTACAAGGTTGTACAAGTGTGTACAAGGATGTACAAGTTTGTACAAGGGTGTACAAGTGTGTACGATAAGTAAAAGTGTGTACAAGGGTGTACAAGGTTTCCAATGTGTACAAGGTTGTACAATTGTGTACAAGGCTGTACAACTGTGTACAAGGTTGTACAATTGTGTACAAGGCTGTACAAGTGTGTACAAGGTTGTACAAGTGTGTACAAGGTTGTACAAGTGTTTACAAGGATGTACAAGTTTGTACAAGGGTGTACAAGTGTGTACGATGTGTAAAAGTTTGTACAAGGGTGTACAAGGTTGTACAAGTGTGTACAAGGTTGTACAATTGTGTACAAGGCTGTACAATTGTGTACAAGGCTTTACAAGTGTGTACAAGGCTGTACAAGTGTGTACAAGGTTGTACAAGTGTGTACAAGGCTGTACAATTTTTACAAGGCTGTACAAGTGTGTACAAGGTTGTACAATTGTGTACAAGGCTGTACAATTGTGTACAAGGCTGTACAACTGTGTACAAGGTTGTACAATTGTGTACAAGGCTGTACAAGTGTGTACAAGGTTGTACAAGTGTGTACAAGGTTGTACAAGTGTGTACAAGGATGTACAAGTTTGTACAAGGGTGTACAAGTGTGTACGATGTGTAAAAGTTTGTACAAGGGTGTACAAGGTTGTACAAGTGTGTACAAGGTTGTACAATTGTGTACAAGGCTGTACAACTGTGTACAAGGTTGTACAATTGTGTACAAGGCTGTACAAGTGTGTACAAGGTTGTACAAGTGTGTATAAGGTTGTACAAGTGTGTACAAGGATGTACAAGTTTGTACAAGGGTGTACAAGTGTGTACGATGTGTAAAAGTTTGTACAAGGGTGTACAAGGTTGTACAAGTGTGTACAAGGTTGTACAATTGTGTACAAGGCTGTACAATTTTGTACAAGGCTGTACAAGTGTGTACAAGGTTGTACAATTGTGTACAAGGCTGTACAATTGTGTACAGGGTTGTACAAGTGTGTACAAGGTTGTACAAGTGTGTACAAGGTTGTACAATTGTGTACAAGGCTGTACAAGTGTGTACAAGGTTGTACAAGTGTGTACAAGGTTGTACAAGTGTGTACAAGGTTGTACAAGTGTGTACAAGGTTGTACAAGTGTGTACAAGGTTGTACAAGTGTGTACAAGGTTGTACAATTGTGTGTCAGGTTGTACAAGTGTGTACAAGGTTGTACAAGTGTGTACAAGGTTGTACAAGTGTGTACAAGGGTGTACAATCGTGTACAAGGATGTACAAGTTTGTACAAGTTTGTACAAGTTTGTACAAGGTTGTACAAGTGTGTACAAGGATGTACAAGTTTGTACAAGGTTGTACAAGTGTGTACAAGGATGTACAAGTTTGTACAAGGGAGTACAAGTTTGTACAAGATTGTACAAGTGTGTACTGGGTTGTACAAGTGTGTACAAGATTGTATAAGTTTGTACAAGGATGTACAAGTGTGTACAAGGGTGTACAAGTGTGTACAAATGTGTACAAGTTTTACAAGGTTGTACAAGTGTGTACAAGGTTGTACAAGTTGTGTACAAGGTTGTACATGTGTGTACAAGGGTGTACAAGTTTTTACAAGGCTGTACAAGTGTGTACAAGGTTGTACAAGGTTGTACAAGGCTGTACAAGTGTGTACAAGGTTGTACAAGGTTGTACAAGTGTGTACATTGTGTACAAGTTTTTACAAGGTTGTACAAGTGTGTACAAGGTTGTACAAGTGTGTACAAGGCTGTACAATTGTGTACAAGGTTGTACAAGTGTGTACAAGGTTGTACAAGTGTGTACAAGGTTGTACAATTGTGTACAAGGCTGTACAAGTGTGTACAAGGTTGTACAAGTGTGTACAAGGCTGTACAATTGTGTACAAGGTTGTACAAGTGTGTACAAGGTTGTACAAGTGTGTACAAGGTTGTACAATTGTGTACAAGGCTGTACAAGTGTGTTCAAGGTTGTACAAGTGTGTACAAGGTTGTACAAGTGTGTACAAGGGTGTACAATTGTGTACAAGGATGTACAAGTGTGTACAAGGTTGTACAAGTGTGTACAAGGATGTACAAGTTTGTACAAGAGCTGTACAAGTGTGTACGAAGTGTAAAAGTTTGTACAAGGGTGTACAAGTTTGTACAAGTGTGTACAAGGTTGTACAATTGTGTACAAGGCTGTACAAGTGTGTACAAGGTTGTACAATTTTGTACAAGGCTGTACAAGTGTGTACAAGGTTGTACAAGTGTGTACAAGGCTCTACAATTGTGTACAAGGTTGTACAAGTGTGTACAAGGTAGTACAAGTGTGTACAAGGTTGTACAATTGTGTACAAGGCTGTACAAGTGTGTACAAGGTTGTACAATTGTGTACAAGGCTGTACAAGTGTGTAAAAGGTTGTACAAGTGTGTACAAGGTTGTACAAGTGTGTACAAGGTTGTACAAGTGTGTACAAGGTTGTACAAGTGTGTACAAGGTTGTTCAAGTGTGTACGAGGTTGTACAATTGTGTACATGGTTGTACAAGTGTGTACAAGGTTGTACAATTGTGTACAAGGCTGTACAAGTGTGTACAAGTTTGTACAAGGTTGTACAAGTGTGTACAAGGGTGTACAAGTTTTAACAAGGTTGTACAAGTGTGTACAAGGTTGTACAAGTGTGTACAAGGCTGTACAATTGTGTACAAGGTTGTACAAGTGTGTACAAGGTTGTACAAGTGTGTACAAGGTTGTACAATTGTGTACAAGGCTGTACAAGTGTGTACAAGGTTGTAAAAGTGTGTACAAGGCTGTACAATTGTGTACAAGGTTGTACAAGTGTGTACAAGGTTGTACAAGTGTGTACAAGGTTGTACAATTGTGTACAAGACTGTACAAGTGTGTACAAAGTTGTGCAAGTGTGTACAAGGTTGTACAAGTGTGTACAAGGTTGTACAATTGTGTACAAGGTTGTACAAGTGTGTACAATGTTGTACAAGTGTGTACAATCGTGTACAAGGATGTACAAGTTTGTACAAGATTGTAAAATTGTGTACTGGGTTGTACAAGTGTGTACAAGATTGTATAAGTTTGTACAAGGTTGTACAAGTGTGTACAAGGGTGTACAAGTGTGTACAAATGTGTACAAGTGTGTACAGGGGTGTACAAGTTTGTACAACTGTGTACAAGTTTTACAAGGTTGTACAAGTGTGTACAAGGTTGTACAAGTTGTGTACTGGGTTGTACAAGTGTGTACAAGATTGTATAAGTTTGTACAAGGTTGTACAAGTGTGTACAAGGGTGTACAAGTGTGTACAAATGTGTACAAGTGTGTACAGGGGTGTACAAGTTTGTACAAGGGTGTACAAGTTTTACAAGGTTGTACAAGTGTGTACAAGGTTATACAAGTTGTGTACAAGGTTGTACATGTGTGTACAAGGGTGTACAAGTGTGTACAAGGTTGTACAAGTGTGTACAAGCTTGTACAAGTGTGTACAAGGGTGTACAAGTGTGTACAAGGTTGTACAAGTTTTTACAAGGTTGTACAAGTGTGTACAAGGCGGTAAAATCGTGTACAAGGATGTACAAGTTTGTACAAGTTTGTACAAGGTTGTACAAGTGTGTACAAGGATGTACAAGTTTGTACAAGGGTGTACAAGTGTGTACGATAAGTAAAAGTGTGTACAAGGGTGTACAAGGTTGTACAAGTTTGTACAAGGTTGTACAATTGTGTACAAGGCTGTACAAGTGTGTACAAAGTTGTACAATTGTGTACAAGGCTGTACAAGTGTGTACAAGATTGTACAAGTGTGTACAAGGTTGTACAAGTGTGTACAAGGATGTACAAGTTTGTACAAGGGTGTACAAGTGTGTACGATGTGTAAAAGTTTGTACAAGGGTGTACAAGGTTGTACAAGTGTGTACAAGGTTGTACAATTGTGTACAAGGCTGTACAAGTGTGTACAAGGTTGTACAATTTTGTACAAGGCTGTACAAGTGTGTACAAGGTTGTACAAGTGTGTACAAGGCTGTACAATTGTGTACAAGGTTGTACAAGTGTGTACAAGGTTGTACAAGTGTGTACAAGGTTGTACAATTGTGTAGAAGGCTGTACAAGTGTGTACAAGGTTGTACAAGTGCGTACAAGGTTGTACAAGTGCGTACAAGGTTGTAGAAGTGTGTACAAGGTTGTAAAAGTGTGTACAAGGTTGTACAAGTGTGTACAAGGTTGTACAAGTGTGTACAAGGTTGTACAATTGTGTATCAGGTTGTACAAGTGTGTACAAGGATATACAAGTTTGTACAAGTGTGTACAATCGTGTACAAGGATGTACAAGTTTGTACAAGGGTGTACAAGGTTGTACAAGTGTGTACAAGGTTGTACAATTGTGTACAAGGCTGTACAATTTTGTACAAGTCTGTACAAGTGTGTACAAGGCTGTACAAGTGTGTACAAGGTTGTACAATTGTGTACAAGGCTGTACAATTGTGTACAAGGTTGTACAAGTGTGTACAAGGTTGTACAAGTGTGTACAAGGTTGTACAATTGTGTACAAGGCTGTACAAGTGTGTACAAGGTTGTACAAGTGTGTACAAGGTTGTACAAGTGTGTACAAGGTTGTACAAGTGTGTACAAGGTTGTACAAGTGTGTACAAGGGTGTAAAATCGTGTACAAGGATGTACAAGTTTGTACAAGTTTGTACAAGGTTGTACAAGTGTGTACAAGGATGTACAAGTTTGTACAAGGGTGTACAAGTGTGTACGATAAGTAAAAGTGTGTACAAGGGTGTACAAGGTTGTACAAGTGTGTACAAGGTTGTACAATTGTGTACAAGGCTGTACAAGTGTGTACAAGGTTGTACAATTGTGTACAAGGCTGTACAAGTGTGTACAAGATTGTACAAGTGTGTACAAGATTGTACAAGTGTGTACAAGGTTGTACAAGTGTGTACAAGGATGTACAAGTTTGTACAAGGGTGTACAAGTGTGTACGATGTGTAAAAGTTTGTACAAGGGTGTACAAGGTTGTACAAGTGTGTACAAGGTTGTACAATTGTGTACAAGGCTGTACAAGTGTGTACAAGGTTGTACAATTTTGTACAAGGCTGTACAAGTGTGTACAAGGTTGTACAAGTGTGTACAAGGCTGTACAATTGTGTACAAGGTTGTAAAAGTGTGTACAAGGTTGTACAAGTGTGTACAAGGTTGTACAATTGTGTACAAGGCTGTACAAGTGTGTACAAGGTTGTACAAGTGTGTACAAGGTTGTACAAGTGTGTACAAGGTTGTACAAGTGTGTACAAGGTTGTACAATTGTGTATCAGGTTGTACAAGTGTGTACAAGGTTGTACAAGTGTGTACAAGGTTGTACAAGTGTGTACAAGGTTGTACAAGTGTGTACAAGGTTGTACAAGTGTGTACAAGGTTGTACAATTGTGTATCAGGTTGTACAAGTGTGTACAAGGTTGTACAAGTGTGTACAAGGGTGTTCAATCGTGTACAAGGATGTACAAGTTTGTACAAGTTTGTACAAGTTTGTACAAGGTTGTACAAGTGTGTACAAGGATGTACAAGTTTGTACAAGGGTGCACAAGTGTGTACAAGGGTGTACAATCGTGTACAAGCTTGTACAAGTGTGTACAAGGGTGTACAGGTTTGTACAAGGTTGTACAAGGTTGTACAAGTGTGTACAAGGGTGTACAAATGTGTACAAGGATGTAAAAGTTTGTACAAGTGTGTACAAGTTTGTACAAGGTTGTACAAGTGTGTACAAGGTTTTACAATTGTGTACAAGGTTGTACAAGTGTGTACAAGTCTGTACAAGTGTGTACAAGGTTGTACAAGTGTGTACAACTTGTACAAGTGTGTACAACGTTGTACAAGTGTGTACAAGGTTGTACAAGTTTGTACAAGGTTGTACAAGTGTTTACAAGTTTGTACAAGTGTGTACAAGTTTGTACAAGGTTGTACAAATGTGTACAAGGGTGTACAAAAGTGTACAAGGGTTCACAAATTTGAACAAAGGTGTACAAGTGTATACAAGCTTGTACAAGTGTGTACAAGCATGTACAAGTGTGTACAAAGGTGTACAGGTTTGTACAAGGTTGTACAAGTGTGTACAAGGGTGTACAAGTGTGTACAAGGTTGTACAAGTGTGTACAAGCTTGTACAAGTGTGTACAAGGGTGTACAAGTGTGTACAAGGTTGTACAAGTTTTTACATGGTTGTACAAGTGTGTACAAGGTTGTACAAGTGTGTACAAGGTTGTACAAGTGTGTACAAGGTTGTACAAGTGTGTACAAGGTTGTACAAGTGTGTACAAGGTTGTACAAGTGTGTACAAGGTTGTACAAGTGTGTACAAGGTTGTACAAGTGTGTACAAGGTTGTACAAGTGTGTACAAGGTTGTACAAGTGTGTACAAGGTTGTACAAGTGTGTACAAGGTTGTACAAGTGTGTACAAGGTTGTACAAGTGTGTACAAGGTTGTACAAGTGTGTACAAGGTTGTACAAGTGTGTACAAGGTTGTACAAGTGTGTACAAGGTTGTACAAGTGTGTACAAGGTTGTACAAGTGTGAACAAGGTTGTACAAGTGTGTACAAGGGTGTACAAGTGTGTACAAGGTTGTACAAGTGTGTACAAGGGTGAAAAATCGTGTACAAGGATGTACAAGTTTGTACAAGTTTGTACAAGGTTGTACAAGTGTGTACAAGGATGTACAAGTTTGTACAAGGTTGTACAAGTGTGTACAAGGGTGAAAAATCGTGTACAAGGATGTACAAGTTTGTACAAGGTTGTACAAGGTTGTACAAGTGTGTACAAGGGTGTACAAGTTTTTACAAGGTTGTACAAGTGTGTACAAGGTTGTACAAGTGTGTACAAGGCTGTACAATTGTGTACAAGGTTGTACAAGTGTGTACAAGGTTGTACAAGTGTGTACAAGGTTGTACAATTGTGTACAAGGCTGTACAAGTGTGTACAAGGTTGTACAAGTGTGTACAAGGCTGTACAATTGTGTACAAGGTTGTACAAGTGTGTACAAGGTTGTACAAGTGTGTACAAGGTTGTACAATTGTGTACAAGACTGTACAAGTGTGTACAAAGTTGTGCAAGTGTGTACAAGGTTGTACAAGTGTGTACAAGGTTGTACAATTGTGTACAAGGTTGTACAAGTGTGTACAAGGTTGTACAAGTGTGTACAAGGGTGTACAATCGTGTACAATGATGTACAAGTTTGTACAAGATTTTACAAGTGTGTACTGGGTTGTACAAGTGTGTACAAGATTGTATAAGTTTGTACAAGGTTGTACAAGTGTGTACAAGGGTGTACAAGTGTGTACAAATGTGTACAAGTGTGTACAGGGGTGTACAAGTTTGTACAAGGGTGTACAAGTTTTACAAGGTTGTACAAGTGTGTACAAGGTTGTACAAGTTGTGTACTGGGTTGTACAAGTGTGTACAAGATTGTATAAGTTTGTACAAGTGTGTACAAGGGTGTACAAGTGTGTACAAATGTGTACAAGTGTGTACAGGGGTGTACAAGTTTGTAAAAGGGTGTACAAGTTTTACAAGGTTGTACAAGTGTGTACAAGGTTGTACAAGTTGTGTACAAGGTTGTACAAGTGTGTACAAGGCTGTACAATTGTGTACAAGGTTGTAAAAGTGTGTACAAGGTTGTACAAGTGTGTACAAGGTTGTACAATTGTGTACAAGGCTGTACAAGTGTGTACAAGGTTGTACAAGTGTGTACAAGGTTGTACAAGTGTGTACAAGGTTGTACAAGTGTGTACAAGGTTGTACAATTGTGTATCAGGTTGTACAAGTGTGTACAAGGTTGTACAAGTGTGTACAAGGTTGTACAAGTGTGTACAAGGTTGTACAAGTGTGTACAAGGTTGTACAAGTGTGTACAAGGTTGTACAATTGTGTATCAGGTTGTACAAGTGTGTACAAGGTTGTACAAGTGTGTACAAGGGTGTTCAATCGTGTACAAGGATGTACAAGTTTGTACAAGTTTGTACAAGCATGTACAAGTGTGTACAAAGGTGTACAGGTTTGTACAAGGTTGTACAAGTGTGTACAAGGGTGTACAAGTGTGTACAAGGTTGTACAAGTGTGTACAAGCTTGTACAAGTGTGTACAAGGGTGTACAAGTGTGTACAAGGTTGTACAAGTTTTTACATGGTTGTACAAGTGTGTACAAGGTTGTACAAGTGTGTACAAGGTTGTACAAGTGTGTACAAGGTTGTACAAGTGTGTACAAGGTTGTACAAGTGTGTACAAGGTTGTACAAGTGTGTACAAGGTTGTACAAGTGTGTACAAGGTTGTACAAGTGTGTACAAGGTTGTACAAGTGTGTACAAGGTTGTACAAGTGTGTACAAGGTTGTACAAGTGTGTACAAGGTTGTACAAGTGTGTACAAGGTTGTACAAGTGTGTACAAGGTTGTACAAGTGTGTACAAGGTTGTACAAGTGTGTACAAGGTTGTACAAGTGTGTACAAGGTTGTACAAGTGTGTACAAGGTTGTACAAGTGTGAACAAGGTTGTACAAGTGTGTACAAGGGTGTACAAGTGTGTACAAGGTTGTACAAGTGTGTACAAGGGTGAAAAATCGTGTACAAGGATGTACAAGTTTGTACAAGTTTGTACAAGGTTGTACAAGTGTGTACAAGGATGTACAAGTTTGTACAAGGTTGTACAAGTGTGTACAAGGGTGAAAAATCGTGTACAAGGATGTACAAGTTTGTACAAGGTTGTACAAGGTTGTACAAGTGTGTACAAGGGTGTACAAGTTTTTACAAGGTTGTACAAGTGTGTACAAGGTTGTACAAGTGTGTACAAGGCTGTACAATTGTGTACAAGGTTGTACAAGTGTGTACAAGGTTGTACAAGTGTGTACAAGGTTGTACAATTGTGTACAAGGCTGTACAAGTGTGTACAAGGTTGTACAAGTGTGTACAAGGCTGTACAATTGTGTACAAGGTTGTACAAGTGTGTACAAGGTTGTACAAGTGTGTACAAGGTTGTACAATTGTGTACAAGACTGTACAAGTGTGTACAAAGTTGTGCAAGTGTGTACAAGGTTGTACAAGTGTGTACAAGGTTGTACAATTGTGTACAAGGTTGTACAAGTGTGTACAAGGTTGTACAAGTGTGTACAAGGGTGTACAATCGTGTACAATGATGTACAAGTTTGTACAAGATTTTACAAGTGTGTACTGGGTTGTACAAGTGTGTACAAGATTGTATAAGTTTGTACAAGGTTGTACAAGTGTGTACAAGGGTGTACAAGTGTGTACAAATGTGTACAAGTGTGTACAGGGGTGTACAAGTTTGTACAAGGGTGTACAAGTTTTACAAGGTTGTACAAGTGTGTACAAGGTTGTACAAGTTGTGTACTGGGTTGTACAAGTGTGTACAAGATTGTATAAGTTTGTACAAGTGTGTACAAGGGTGTACAAGTGTGTACAAATGTGTACAAGTGTGTACAGGGGTGTACAAGTTTGTAAAAGGGTGTACAAGTTTTACAAGGTTGTACAAGTGTGTACAAGGTTGTACAAGTTGTGTACAAGGTTGTACATGTGTGTACAAGGGTGTACAAGTGTGTACAAGGTTGTACAAGTGTGTACAAGCTTGTACAAGTGTGTACAAGGGTGTACAAGTGTGTACAAGGTAGTACAAGTTTTTACAAGGTTGTACAAGTGTGTACAAGGGTGTAAAATCGTGTACAAGGATGTACAAGTTTGTACAAGTTTGTACAAGGTTGTACAAGTGTGTACAAGGATGTACAAGTTTGTACAAGGGTGTACAAGTGTGTACGATAAGTAAAAGTGTGTACAAGGGTGTACAAGGTTGTACAAGTGTGTACAAGGTTGTACAATTGTGTACAAGGCTGTACAAGTGTGTACAAGGTTGTACAATTGTGTACAAGGCTGTACAAGTGTGTACAAGATTGTACAAATGTGTACAAGATTGTACAAGTGTGTACAAGGTTGTACAAGTGTGTACAAGGATGTACAAGTTTGTACAAGGGTGTACAAGTGTGTACGATGTGTAAAAGTTTGTACAAGGGTGTACAAGGTTGTACAAGTGTGTACAAGGTTGTACAATTGTGTACAAGGCTGTACAAGTGTGTACAAGGTTGTACAATTTTGTACAAGGCTGTACAAGTGTGTACAAGGTTGTACAAGTGTGTACAAGGCTGTACAATTGTGTACAAGGTTGTACAAGTGTGTACAAGGTTGTACAAGTGTGTACAAGGTTGTACAATTGTATACAAGGCTGTACAAGTGTGTACAAGGTTGTACAAGTGTGTACAAGGTTGTACAAGTGTGTACAAGGTTGTACAAGTGTGTACAAGGTTGTACAAGTGTGTACAAGGTTGTACAATTGTGTATCAGGTTGTACAAGTGTGTACAAGGTTGTACAAGTGTGTACAAGGGTGTACAATCGTGTACAAGGATGTACAAGTTTGTACAAGTTTGTACAAGTTTGTACAAGGTTGTACAAGTGTGTACAAGGATGTACAAGTTTGTACAAGGGTGCACAAGTGTGTACAAGGGTGTACAATCGTGTACAAGCTTGTACAAGTGTGTACAAGGGTGTACAGGTTTGTACAAGGTTGTACAAGGTTGTACAAGTGTGTACAAGGTTGTACAATTGTGTACAAGGCTGTACAAGTGTGTAAAAGGTTGTACAAGGTTGTACAAGTGTGTACAAGGGTGTACAAGATTTTACAAGGTTGTACAAGTGTGTACAAGGTTGTACAAGTGTGTACAAGGCTGTACAATTGTGTACAAGGTTGTACAAGTGTGTACAACGTTGTACAAGTATGTACAAGGTTGTACAATTGTGTACAAGGCTGTACAAGTGTGTACAAGGTTGTACAAGTGTGTACAAGGCTGTACAATTGTGTACAAGGTTGTACAAGTGTGTACAAGGTTGTACAAGTGTGTACAAGGTTGTACAATTGTGTACAAGACTGTACAAGTGTGTACAAGGTTGTACAAGTGTGTACAAGGTTGTACAAGTGTGTACAAGGTTGTACAAGTGTGTACAAGGTTGTACAAGTGTGTACAAGGTTGTACAAGTGTGTACAAGGTTGTACAAGTGTGTACAAGGTTGTACAAGTGTGTACAAGGTTGTACAAGTGTGTACAAGGTTGTACAAGTGTGTACAAGGTTGTACAAGTGTGTACAAGGTTGTACAAGTGTGTACAAGGTTGTACAAGTGTGTACAAGGTTGTACAAGTGTGTACAAGGTTGTACAAGTGTGTACAAGGTTGTACAAGTGTGAACAAGGTTGTACAAGTGTGTACAAGGGTGTACAAGTGTGTACAAGGTTGTACAAGTGTGTACAAGGGTGAAAAATCGTGTACAAGGATGTACAAGTTTGTACAAGTTTGTACAAGGTTGTACAAGTGTGTACAAGGATGTACAAGTTTGTACAAGGTTGTACAAGTGTGTACAAGGGTGAAAAATCGTGTACAAGGATGTACAAGTTTGTACAAGGTTGTACAAGGTTGTACAAGTGTGTACAAGGGTGTACAAGTTTTTACAAGGTTGTACAAGTGTGTACAAGGTTGTACAAGTGTGTACAAGGCTGTACAATTGTGTACAAGGTTGTACAAGTGTGTACAAGGTTGTACAAGTGTGTACAAGGTTGTACAATTGTGTACAAGGCTGTACAAGTGTGTACAAGGTTGTACAAGTGTGTACAAGGCTGTACAATTGTGTACAAGGTTGTACAAGTGTGTACAAGGTTGTACAAGTGTGTACAAGGTTGTACAATTGTGTACAAGACTGTACAAGTGTGTACAAAGTTGTGCAAGTGTGTACAAGGTTGTACAAGTGTGTACAAGGTTGTACAATTGTGTACAAGGTTGTACAAGTGTGTACAAGGTTGTACAAGTGTGTACAAGGGTGTACAATCGTGTACAATGATGTACAAGTTTGTACAAGATTTTACAAGTGTGTACTGGGTTGTACAAGTGTGTACAAGATTGTATAAGTTTGTACAAGGTTGTACAAGTGTGTACAAGGGTGTACAAGTGTGTACAAATGTGTACAAGTGTGTACAGGGGTGTACAAGTTTGTACAAGGGTGTACAAGTTTTACAAGGTTGTACAAGTGTGTACAAGGTTGTACAAGTTGTGTACTGGGTTGTACAAGTGTGTACAAGATTGTATAAGTTTGTACAAGTGTGTACAAGGGTGTACAAGTGTGTACAAATGTGTACAAGTGTGTACAGGGGTGTACAAGTTTGTAAAAGGGTGTACAAGTTTTACAAGGTTGTACAAGTGTGTACAAGGTTGTACAAGTTGTGTACAAGGTTGTACATGTGTGTACAAGGGTGTACAAGTGTGTACAAGGTTGTACAAGTGTGTACAAGCTTGTACAAGTGTGTACAAGGGTGTACAAGTGTGTACAAGGTTGTACAAGTTTTTACAAGGTTGTACAAGTGTGTACAAGGGTGTAAAATCGTGTACAAGGATGTACAAGTTTGTACAAGTTTGTACAAGGTTGTACAAGTGTGTACAAGGATGTACAAGTTTGTACAAGGGTGTACAAGTGTGTACGATAAGTAAAAGTGTGTACAAGGGTGTACAAGGTTGTACAAGTGTGTACAAGGTTGTACAATTGTGTACAAGGCTGTACAAGTGTGTACAAGGTTGTACAATTGTGTACAAGGCTGTACAAGTGTGTACAAGATTGTACAAATGTGTACAAGATTGTACAAGTGTGTACAAGGTTGTACAAGTGTGTACAAGGATGTACAAGTTTGTACAAGGGTGTACAAGTGTGTACGATGTGTAAAAGTTTGTACAAGGGTGTACAAGGTTGTACAAGTGTGTACAAGGTTGTACAATTGTGTACAAGGCTGTACAAGTGTGTACAAGGTTGTACAATTTTGTACAAGGCTGTACAAGTGTGTACAAGGTTGTACAAGTGTGTACAAGGCTGTACAATTGTGTACAAGGTTGTACAAGTGTGTACAAGGTTGTACAAGTGTGTACAAGGTTGTACAATTGTATACAAGGCTGTACAAGTGTGTACAAGGTTGTACAAGTGTGTACAAGGTTGTACAAGTGTGTACAAGGTTGTACAAGTGTGTACAAGGTTGTACAAGTGTGTACAAGGTTGTACAATTGTGTATCAGGTTGTACAAGTGTGTACAAGGTTGTACAAGTGTGTACAAGGGTGTACAATCGTGTACAAGGATGTACAAGTTTGTACAAGTTTGTACAAGTTTGTACAAGGTTGTACAAGTGTGTACAAGGATGTACAAGTTTGTACAAGGGTGCACAAGTGTGTACAAGGGTGTACAATCGTGTACAAGCTTGTACAAGTGTGTACAAGGGTGTACAGGTTTGTACAAGGTTGTACAAGGTTGTACAAGTGTGTACAAGGTTGTACAATTGTGTACAAGGCTGTACAAGTGTGTAAAAGGTTGTACAAGGTTGTACAAGTGTGTACAAGGGTGTACAAGATTTTACAAGGTTGTACAAGTGTGTACAAGGTTGTACAAGTGTGTACAAGGCTGTACAATTGTGTACAAGGTTGTACAAGTGTGTACAACGTTGTACAAGTATGTACAAGGTTGTACAATTGTGTACAAGGCTGTACAAGTGTGTACAAGGTTGTACAAGTGTGTACAAGGCTGTACAATTGTGTACAAGGTTGTACAAGTGTGTACAAGGTTGTACAAGTGTGTACAAGGTTGTACAATTGTGTACAAGACTGTACAAGTGTGTACAAAGTTGTGCAAGTGTGTACAAGGTTGTACAAGTGTGTACAAGGTTGTACAATTGTGTACAAGGTTGTACAAGTGTGTACAAGGTTGTACAAGTGTGTACAAGGGTGTACAATCGTGTACAATGATGTACAAGTTTGTACAAGATTTTACAAGTGTGTACTGGGTTGTACAAGTGTGTACAAGATTGTATAAGTTTGTACAAGGTTGTACAAGTGTGTACAAGGGTGAACAAGTGTGTACAAATGTGTACAAGTGTGTACAGGGGTGTACAAGTTTGTACAAGGGTGTACAAGTTTTACAAGGTTGTACAAGTGTGTACAAGGTTGTACAAGTTGTGTACTGGGTTGTACAAGTGTGTACAAGATTGTATAAGTTTGTACAAGGTTGTACAAGTGTGTACAAGGGTGTACAAGTGTGTACAAATGTGTACAAGTGTGTACAGGGGTGTACAAGTTTGTACAAGGGTGTACAAGTTTTAAAAGGTTGTACAAGTGTGTACAAGGTTGTACAAGTTGTGTACAAGGTTGTACATGTGTGTACAAGGGTGTACAAGTGTGTACAAGTGTGTACAAGGTTGTACAAGTGTGTACAAGCTTGTACAAGTGTGTACAAGGGTGTACAAGTGTGTACAAGGTTGTACAAGTTTTTACAAGGTTGTACAAGTGTGTACAAGGGTGTAAAATCGTGTACAAGGATGTACAAGTTTGTACAAGTTTGTACAAGGTTGTACAAGTGTGTACAAGGATGTACAAGTTTGTACAAGGGTGTACAAGTGTGTACGATAAGTAAAAGTGTGTACAAGGGTGTACAAGGTTGTACAAGTGTGTACAAGGTTGTACAATAGTGTACAAGGCTGTACAAGGTTGTACAATTGTGTACAAGGCTGTACAAGTGTGTACAAGATTGTACAAGTGTGTACAAGATTGTACAAGTGTGTACAAGGTTGTACAAGTGTGTACAAGGATGTACAAGTTTGTACAAGAGTGTACAAGTGTGTACGATGTGTAAAAGTTTGTACAAGGGTGTACAAGGTTGTACAAGTGTGTACAAGGTTGTACAATTGTGTACAAGGCTGTACAAGTGTGTACAAGGTTGTACAATTTTGTACAAGGCTGTACAAGTGTGTACAAGGTTGTACAAGTGTGTACAAGGCTGTACAATTGTGTACAAGGTTGTACAAGTGTGTACAAGGTTGTACAAGTGTGTACAAGGTTGTACAATTGTGTACAAGGCTGTACAAGTGTGTACAAGGTTGTACAAGTGTGTACAAGGTTGTACAAGTGTGTACAAGGTTGTACAAGTGTGTACAAGGTTGTACAAGTGTGTACAAGGTTGTACAATTGTGTATCAGGTTGTACAAGTGTGTACAAGGTTGTACAAGTGTGTACAAGGGTGTACAATCGTGTACAAGGATGTACAAGTTTGTACAAGTTTGTACAAGGTTGTACAAGTGTGTACAAGGATGTACAAGTTTGTACAAGGGTGCACAAGTGTGTACAAGGGTGTACAATCGTGTACAAGCTTGTACAAGTGTGTAC
The DNA here is from genome assembly GCF_028750875.1 of Macrosteles quadrilineatus. NCBI lineage: Eukaryota > Metazoa > Arthropoda > Insecta > Hemiptera > Cicadellidae > Macrosteles > Macrosteles quadrilineatus. Next base: position 9,884 of record NW_026543240.1, on the reverse strand, counting down.
AAGGGTGTACAGGTGTGTACAAGGTTGTACAAGGTTGTACAAGTGTGTACAAGGGTGTACAAATGTGTACAAGGATGTAAAAGTTTGTACAAGTGTGTACAAGTTTGTACAAGGTTGTACAAGTGTGTACAAGGTTTTACAATTGTGTACAAGGTTGTACAAGTGTGTACAAGGTTGTACAAGTGTGTACAAGGTTGTACAAGTGTGTACAACTTGTACAAGTGTGTACAACGTTGTACAAGTGTGTACAAGGTTGTACAAGTTTGTACAAGGTTGTACAAGAGTGTACAAGTTTGTACAAGTGTGTACAAGTTTGTACAAGGTTGTACAAATGTGTACAAGGGTGTACAAAAGTGTACAAGGGTTCACAAATTTGAACAAAGGTGTACAAGTGTATACAAGCTTGTACAAGTGTGTACAAGCATGTACAAGTGTGTACAAGGGTGTACAGGTTTGTACAAGGTTGTACAAGTGTGTACAAGGGTGTACAAGTGTGTACAAGGTTGTACAAGTGTGTACAAGCTTGTACAAGTGTGTACAAGGGTGTACAAGTGTGTACAAGGTTGTACAAGTTTTTACATGGTTGTACAAGTGTGTACAAGGTTGTACAAGTGTGTACAAGGTTGTACAAGTGTGTACAAGGTTGTACAAGAGTGTACAAGGTTGTACAAGTGTGTACAAGGTTGTACAAGTGTGTACAAGGTTGTACAAGTGTGTACAAGGTTGTACAAGTGTGTACAAGGTTGTACAAGTGTGTACAAGGTTGTACAAGTGTGTACAAGGTTGTACAAGTGTGTACAAGTTTGTACAAGTGTGTATAAGGTTGTACAAGTGTGTACAAGGTTGTACAATTGTGTACAAGGTTGTACAAGTGTGTACAAGGTTGTACAAGTGTGTACAAGGTTGTACAAGTGTGTACAAGGGTGAAAAATCGTGTACAAGGATGTACAAGTTTGTACAAGTTTGTACAAGGATGTACAAGTTTGTACAAGGGTGTACAAGTGTGTACGATGTGTAAAAGTTTGTACAAGGGTGTACAAGGTTGTACAAGTGTGTACAAGGTTGTACAATTGTGTACAAGGCTGTACAATTTTGTACAAGGCTGTACAAGTGTGTACAAGGCTGTACAAGTGTGTACAAGGCTGTACAAGTGTGTACAAGGCTGTACAAGTGTGTACAAGGTTGTACAATTGTGTACAAGGCTGTACAATTGTGTACAAGGTTGTACAAATGTGTACAAGGTTGTACAAGTGTGTACAAGGTTGTACAATTGTGTACAAGGCTGTACAAGTGTGTACAAGGTTGTACAAGTGTGTACAAGGTTGTACAAGTGTGTACAAGGTTGTACAAGTGTGTACAAGGTTGGACAAGTGTGTACAAGGTTGTACAAGTGTGTACAAGGTTGTACAAGTGTGTACAAGGTTGTACAATTGTGTGTCAGGTTGTACAAGTGTGTACAAGGTTGTACAAGTGTGTACAAGGGTGTACAATCGTGTACAAGGATGTACAAGTTTTTACAAGTTTGTACAAGTTTGTACAAGGTTGTACAAGTGTGTACAAGGATGTACAAGTTTGTACAAGGGAGTACAAGTTTGTACAAGATTGTACAAGTGTGTACTGGGTTGTACAAGTGTGTACAAGATTGTATAAGTTTGTACAAGGTTGTACAAGTGTGTACAAGGGTGTACAAGTGTGTACAAATGTGTACAAGTTTTACAAGGTTGTACAAGTGTGTACAAGGTTGTACAAGTTGTGTACAAGGTTGTACATGTGTGTACAAGGGTGTACAAGTTTTAACAAGTCTGTACAAGTGTGTACAAGTTTGTACAAGGTTGTACAAGGCTGTACAAGTGTGTACAAGGTTGTACAAGTTGTACAAGTGTGTACAAGTTGTACAAGTGTGTACAAGGGTGTACAAGTTTTTACAAGGTTGTACAAGTGTGTACAAGGTTTTACAAGTGTGTACAAGGCTGTACAATTGTGTACAAAGTTGTACAAGTGTGTACAAGGTTGTACAAGTGTGTACAAGGTTGTACAATTGTGTACAAGGCTGTACAAGTGTGTACAAGGTTGTACAAGTGTGTACAAGGCTGTACAATTGTGTACAAGGTTGTACAAGTGTGTACAAGGTTGTACAAGTGTGTACAAGGTTGTACAAGTGTGTACAAGGCTGTACAAGTGTGTTCAAGGTTGTACAAGTGTGTACAAGGTTGTACAAGTGTGTACAAGGGTGTACAATTGTGTACAAGGATGTACAATTGTGTACAAGGTTGTACAAGTGTGTACAAGGTTGTACAAGTGTGTTCAAGGTTGTACAAGTTTGTACAAGGGTGTACAAGTGTGTACGATAAGTAAAAGTGTGTACAAGGGTGTACAAGGTTGTACAAGTGTGTACAAGGTTGTACAATTGTGTACAAGGCTGTACAAGGTTGTACAATTGTGTACAAGGCTGTACAAGTGTGTACAAGGTTGTACAATTGTATACAAGGCTGTACAAGTGTGTACAAGGTTGTACAAGTGTGTACAAGGTTGTACAAGTGTGTACAAGGTTGTACAAGTGTGTACAAGGTTGTACAAGTGTGTACAAGGTTGTACAATTGTGTATCAGGTTGTACAAGTGTGTACAAGGTTGTACAAGTGTGTACAAGGGTGTACAATAGTGTACAAGGATGTACAAGTTTGTACAAGTTTGTACAAGTTTGTACAAGGTTGTACAAGTGTGTACAAGGATGTACAAGTTTGTACAAGGGTGCACAAGTGTGTACAAGGGTGTACAATCGTGTACAAGCTTGTACAAGTGTGTACAAGGGTGTACAGGTTTGTACAAGGTTGTACAAGTTTGTACAAGTGTGTACAAGGTTGTACAATTGTGTACAAGGCTGTACAAGTGTGTACAAGGTTGTACAAGGTTGTACAAGTGTGTACAAGGGTGTACAAGTTTTTACAAGGTTGTACAAGTGTGTACAAGGTTGTACAAGTGTGTACAAGGCTGTACAATTGTGTACAAGGTTGTACAAGTGTGTACAAGGTTGTACAAGTGTGTACAAGGTTGTACAATTGTGTACAAGGCTGTACAAGTGTGTACAAGGTTGTACAAGTGTGTACAAGGCTGTACAATTGTGTACAAGGTTGTACAAGTGTGTACAAGGTTGTACAAGTGTGTACAAGGTTGTACAATTGTGTACAAGACTGTACAAGTGTGTACAAAGTTGTGCAAGTGTGTACAAGGTTGTACAAGTGTGTACAAGGTTGTACAATTGTGTACAAGGTTGTACAAGTGTGTACAAGGTTGTACAAGTGTGTACAAGGGTGTACAATCGTGTACAATGATGTACAAGTTTGTACAAGATTTTACAAGTGTGTACTGGGTTGTACAAGTGTGTACAAGATTGTATAAGTTTGTACAAGGTTGTACAAGTGTGTACAAGGGTGTACAAGTGTGTACAAATGTGTACAAGTGTGTACAGGGGTGTACAAGTTTGTACAAGGGTGTACAAGTTTTACAAGGTTGTACAAGTGTGTACAAGGTTGTACAAGTTGTGTACTGGGTTGTACAAGTGTGTACAAGATTGTATAAGTTTGTACAAGGTTGTACAAGTGTGTACAAGGGTGTACAAGTGTGTACAAATGTGTACAAGTGTGTACAGGGGTGTACAAGTTTGTACAAGGGTGTACAAGTTTTACAAGGTTGTAAAAGTGTGTACAAGGTTGTACAAGTTGTGTACAAGGTTGTACATGTGTGTACAAGGGTGTACAAGTGTGTACAAGTGTGTACAAGGTTGTACAAGTGTGTACAAGCTTGTACAAGTGTGTACAAGGGTGTACAAGTGTGTACAAGGTTGTACAAGTTTTTACAAGGTTGTACAAGTGTGTACAAGGGTGTAAAATCGTGTACAAGGATGTACAAGTTTGTACAAGTTTGTACAAGGTTGTACAAGTGTGTACAAGGATGTACAAGTTTGTACAAGGGTGTACAAGTGTGTACGATAAGTAAAAGTGTGTACAAGGGTGTACAAGGTTGTACAAGTGTGTACAAGGTTGTACAATTGTGTACAAGGCTGTACAAGTGTGTACAAGGTTGTACAATTGTGTACAAGGCTGTACAAGTGTGTACAAGATTGTACAAGTGTGTACAAGATTGTACAAGTGTGTACAAGGTTGTACAAGTGTGTACAAGGATGTACAAGTTTGTACAAGGGTGTACAAGTGTGTACGATGTGTAAAAGTTTGTACAAGGGTGTACAAGGTTGTACAAGTGTGTACAAGGTTGTACAATTGTGTACAAGGCTGTACAAGTGTGTACAAGGTTGTACAATTTTGTACAAGGCTGTACAAGTGTGTACAAGGTTGTACAAGTGTGTACAAGGCTGTACAATTGTGTACAAGGTTGTAAAAGTGTGTACAAGGTTGTACAAGTGTGTACAAGGTTGTACAATTGTGTACAAGGCTGTACAAGTGTGTACAAGGTTGTACAAGTGTGTACAAGGTTGTACAAGTGTGTACAAGGTTGTACAAGTGTGTACAAGGTTGTACAAGTGTGTACAAGGTTGTACAATTGTGTATCAGGTTGTACAAGTGTGTACAAGGTTGTACAAGTGTGTACAAGGTTGTACAAGTGTGTACAAGGTTGTACAAGTGTGTACAAGGTTGTACAAGTGTGTACAAGGTTGTACTAGTGTGTACAAGGTTGTACAATTGTGTATCAGGTTGTACAAGTGTGTACAAGGTTGTACAAGTGTGTACAAGGGTGTTCAATCGTGTAAAAGGATGTACAAGTTTGTACAAGTTTGTACAAGTTTGTACAAGGTTGTACAAGTGTGTACAAGGATGTACAAGTTTGTACAAGGGTGCACAAGTGTGTACAAGGGTGTACAATCGTGTACAAGCTTGTACAAGTGTGTACAAGGGTGTACAGGTTTGTACAAGGTTGTACAAGGTTGTACAAGTGTGTACAAGGGTGTACAAATGTGTACAAGGATGTAAAAGTTTGTACAAGTGTGTACAAGTTTGTACAAGGTTGTACAAGTGTGTACAAGGTTTTACAATTGTGTACAAGGTTGTACAAGTGTGTACAAGTCTGTACAAGTGTGTACAAGGTTGTACAAGTGTGTACAACTTGTACAAGTGTGTACAACGTTGTACAAGTGTGTACAAGGTTGTACAAGTTTGTACAAGGTTGTACAAGTGTTTACAAGTTTGTACAAGTGTGTACAAGTTTGTACAAGGTTGTACAAATGTGTACAAGGGTGTACAAAAGTGTACAAGGGTTCACAAATTTGAACAAAGGTGTACAAGTGTATACAAGCTTGTACAAGTGTGTACAAGCATGTACAAGTGTGTACAAAGGTGTACAGGTTTGTACAAGGTTGTACAAGTGTGTACAAGGGTGTACAAGTGTGTACAAGGTTGTACAAGTGTGTACAAGCTTGTACAAGTGTGTACAAGGGTGTACAAGTGTGTACAAGGTTGTACAAGTTTTTACATGGTTGTACAAGTGTGTACAAGGTTGTACAAGTGTGTACAAGGTTGTACAAGTGTGTACAAGGTTGTACAAGTGTGTACAAGGTTGTACAAGTGTGTACAAGGTTGTACAAGTGTGTACAAGGTTGTACAAGTGTGTACAAGGTTGTACAAGTGTGTACAAGGTTATACAAGTGTGTAGAAGGTTGTACAAGTGTGTACAAGGTTGTACAAGTGTGTACAAGGTTGTACAAGTGTGTACAAGGTTGTACAAGTGTGTACAAGGTTGTACAAGTGTGTACAAGGTTGTACAAGTGTGTACAAGGGTGTACAAGTGTGTACAAGGTTGTACAAGTGTGTACAAGGGTGAAAAATCGTGTACAAGGATGTACAAGTTTGTACAAGTTTGTACAAGGTTGTACAAGTGTGTACAAGGATGTACAAGTTTGTACAAGGTTGTACAAGTGTGTACAAGGGTGAAAAATCGTGTACAAGGATGTACAAGTTTGTACAAGGTTGTACAAGGTTGTACAAGTGTGTACAAGGGTGTACAAGTTTTTACAAGGTTGTACAAGTGTGTACAAGGTTGTACAAGTGTGTACAAGGCTGTACAATTGTGTACAAGGTTGTACAAGTGTGTACAAGGTTGTACAAGTGTGTACAAGGTTGTACAATTGTGTACAAGGCTGTACAAGTGTGTACAAGGTTGTACAAGTGTGTACAAGGCTGTACAATTGTGTACAAGGTTGTACAAGTGTGTACAAGGTTGTACAAGTGTGTACAAGGTTGTACAATTGTGTACAAGACTGTACAAGTGTGTACAAAGTTGTGCAAGTGTGTACAAGGTTGTACAAGTGTGTACAAGGTTGTACAATTGTGTACAAGGTTGTACAAGTGTGTACAAGGTTGTACAAGTGTGTACAAGGGTGTACAATCGTGTACAATGATGTACAAGTTTGTACAAGATTTTACAAGTGTTTACTGGGTTGTACAAGTGTGTACAAGATTGTATAAGTTTGTACAAGGTTGTACAAGTGTGTACAAGGGTGTACAAGTGTGTACAAATGTGTACAAGTGTGTACAGGGGTGTACAAGTTTGTACAAGGGTGTACAAGTTTTACAAGGTTGTACAAGTGTGTACAAGGTTGTACAAGTTGTGTACTGGGTTGTACAAGTGTGTACAAGATTGTATAAGTTTGTACAAGTGTGTACAAGGGTGTACAAGTGTGTACAAATGTGTACAAGTGTGTACAGGGGTGTACAAGTTTGTAAAAGGGTGTACAAGTTTTACAAGGTTGTACAAGTGTGTACAAGGTTGTACAAGTTGTGTACAAGGTTGTACATGTGTGTACAAGGGTGTACAAGTGTGTACAAGGTTGTACAAGTGTGTACAAGCTTGTACAAGTGTGTACAAGGGTGTACAAGTGTGTACAAGGTTGTACAAGTTTTTACAAGGTTGTACAAGTGTGTACAAGGGTGTAAAATCGTGTACAAGGATGTACAAGTTTGTACAAGTTTGTACAAGGTTGTACAAGTGTGTACAAGGATGTACAAGTTTGTACAAGGGTGTACAAGTGTGTACGATAAGTAAAAGTGTGTACAAGGGTGTACAAGGTTGTACAAGTGTGTACAAGGTTGTACAATTGTGTACAAGGCTGTACAAGGTTGTACAATTGTGTACAAGGCTGTACAAGTGTGTACAAGATTGTACAAGTGTGTACAAGATTGTACAAGTGTGTACAAGGTTGTACAAGTGTGTACAAGGATGTACAAGTTTGTACAAGAGTGTACAAGTGTGTACGATGTGTAAAAGTTTGTACAAGGGTGTACAAGGTTGTACAAGTGTGTACAAGGTTGTACAATTGTGTACAAGGCTGTACAAGTGTGTACAAGGTTGTACAATTTTGTACAAGGCTGTACAAGTGTGTACAAGGTTGTACAAGTGTGTACAAGGCTGTACAATTGTGTACAAGGTTGTACAAGTGTGTACAAGGTTGTACAAGTGTGTACAAGGTTGTACAATTGTGTACAAGCTGTACAAGTGTGTACAAGGTTGTACAAGTGTGTACAAGGTTGTACAAGTGTGTACAAGGTTGTACAAGTGTGTACAAGGTTGTACAAGTGTGTACAAGGTTGTACAATTGTGTATCAGGTTGTACAAGTGTGTACAAGGTTGTACAAGTGTGTACAAGGGTGTACAATCGTGTACAAGGATGTACAAGTTTGTACAAGTTTGTACAAGGTTGTACAAGTGTGTACAAGGATGTACAAGTTTGTACAAGGGTGCACAAGTGTGTACAAGGGTGTACAATCGTGTACAAGCTTGTACAAGTGTGTACAAGGGTGTACAGGTGTGTACAAGGTTGTACAAGGTTGTACAAGTGTGTACAAGGGTGTACAAATGTGTACAAGGATGTAAAAGTTTGTACAAGTGTGTACAAGTTTGTACAAGGTTGTACAAGTGTGTACAGGTTTTACAATTGTGTACAAGGTTGTACAAGTGTGTACAAGGTTGTACAAGTGTGTACAAGTTGTACAAGTGTGTACAACTTGTACAAGTGTGTACAACGTTGTACAAGTGTGTACAAGGTTGTACAAGTTTGTACAAGGTTGTACAAGTATGTACAAGTTTGTACAAGTGTGTACAAGTTTGTACAAGGTTGTACAAATGTGTACAAGGGTGTACAAAAGTGTACAAGGGTTCACAAATTTGAACAAAGGTGTACAAGTGTATACAAGCTTGTACAAGTGTGTACAAGCATGTACAAGTGTGTACAAGGGTGTACAGGTTTGTACAAGGTTGTACAAGTGTGTACAAGGGTGTACAAGTGTGTACAAGGTTGTACAAGTGTGTACAAGCTTGTACAAGTGTGTACAAGGGTTGTACAAGTGTGTACAAGGTTGTACAAGTTTTTACATGGTTGTACAAGTGTGTACAAGGTTGTACAAGTGTGTACAAGGTTGTACAAGTGTGTACAAGGTTGTACAAGAGTTGTACAAGGTTGTACAAGTGTGTACAAGGTTGTACAAGTGTGTACAAGGTTGTACAAGTGTGTACAAGGTTGTACAAGTGTGTACAAGGTTGTACAAGTGTGTACAAGGTTGTACAAGTGTGTACAAGGTTGTACAAGTGTGTACAAGGTTGTACAAGTGTGTACAAGTTTGTACAAGTGTGTATAAGGTTGTTCAAGTGTGTACAAGGTTGTACAATTGTGTACAAGGTTGTACAAGTGTGTACAAGGTTGTACAAGTGTGTACAAGGTTGTACAAGTGTGTACAAGGGTGAAAATCGTGTACAAGGATGTACAAGTTTGTACAAGTTTGTACAAGGATGTACAAGTTTGTACAAGGGTGTACAAGTGTGTACGATGTGTAAAAGTTTGTACAAGGGTGTACAAGGTTGTACAAGTGTGTACAAGGTTGTACAATTGTGTACAAGGCTGTACAATTTTGTACAAGGCTGTACAAGTGTGTACAAGGCTGTACAAGTGTGTACAAGGCTGTACAAGTGTGTACAAGGTTGTACAATTGTGTACAAGGCTGTACAATTGTGTACAAGGTTGTACAAGTGTGTACAAGGTTGTACAAGTGTGTACAAGGTTGTACAATTGTGTACAAGGCTGTACAATTGTGTACAAGGCTGTACAAGTGTGTACAAGGTTGTACAAGTGTGTACAAGGTTGTACAAGTGTGTACAAGGTTGTACAAGTGTGTACAATGTTGTACAAGTGTGTACAAGGTTGTACAAGTGTGTACAAGGTTGTACAATTGTGTGTCAGGTTGTACAAGTGTGTACAAGGTTGTACAAGTGTGTACAAGGGTGTACAATCGTGTACAAGGATGTACAAGTTTTTACAAGTTTGTACAAGTTTGTACAAGGTTGTACAAGTGTGTACAAGGATGTACAAGTTTGTACAAGGGAGTACAAGTTTGTACAAGATTGTACAAGTGTGTACTGGGTTGTACAAGTGTGTACAAGATTGTATAAGTTTGTACAAGGTTGTACAAGTGTGTACAAGGGTGTACAAGTGTGTACAAATGTGTACAAGTTTTACAAGGTTGTACAAGTGTGTACAAGGTTGTACAAGTTGTGTACAAGGTTGTACATGTGTGTACAAGGGTGTACAAGTTTTAACAAGGCTGTACAAGTGTGTACAAGGTTGTACAAGGTTGTACAAGGCTGTACAAGTGTGTACAAGGTTGTACAAGTTGTACAAGTGTGTACAAGGGTGTACAAGTTTTTACAGGTTGTACAAGTGTGTACAAGGTTTTACAAGTGTGTACAAGGCTGTACAATTGTGTACAAAGTTGTACAAGTGTGTACAAGGTTGTACAAGTGTGTACAAGATTGTATAAGTTTGTACAAGGTTGTACAAGTGTGTACAAGGGTGTACAAGTGTGTACAAATGTGTACAAGTGTGTAC
>NW_026543239.1:0-40925 GCF_028750875.1 Macrosteles quadrilineatus | reverse complement strand
CAAGTGTGTACAAGGGTGTAAAATCGTGTACAAGGATGTACAAGTTTGTACAAGTTTGTACAAGGTTGTACAAGTGTGTACAAGGATGTACAAGTTTGTACAAGGGTGTACAAGTGTGTACGATAAGTAAAAGTGTGTACAAGGGTGTACAAGGTTGTACAAGTGTGTACAAGGTTGTACAATTGTGTACAAGGCTGTACAACTGTGTACAAGGTTGTACAATTGTGTACAAGGCTGTACAAGTGTGTACAAGGTTGTACAAGTGTGTACAAGGTTGTACAAGTGTGTACAAGGATGTACAAGTTTTTACAATGGTGTACAAGTGTGTACGATGTGTAAAAGTTTGTACAAGGGTGTACAAGGTTGTACAAGTGTGTACAAGGTTGTACAATTGTGTACAAGGCTGTACAATTTTGTACAAGGCTGTACAAGTGTGTACAAGGCTGTACAAGTGTGTACAAGGTTGTACAATTGTGTACAAGGCTGTACAAGTGTGTACAAGGTTGTACAAGTGTGTACAAGGTTGTACAATTGTGTATCAGGTTGTACAAGTGTGTACAAGGTTGTACAAGTGTGTACAAGGGTGTACAATCGTGTACAAGGATGTACAAGTTTGTAAAAGTTTGTACAAGTTTGTACAAGGTTGTACAAGTGTGTACAAGGATGTACAAGTTTGTACAAGGGTGCACAAGTGTGTACAAGGGTGTACAATCGTGTACAAGCTTGTACAAGTGTGTACAAGGGTGTACAGGTTTGTACAAGGTTGTACAAGGTTGTACAAGTGTGTACAATGGTGTACAAATGTGTACAAGGATGTAAAAGTTTGTACAATTGTGTACAAGTTTGTACAAGGTTGTACAAGTGTGTACAAGGTTGTACAATTGTGTACAAGGCTGTACAAGTGTGTACAAGGTTGTACAAGTGTGTACAAGGTTGTACAAGTGTGTACAAGGTTGTACAAGTGTGTACAAGGTTGTACAAGTGTGTATCAGGTTGTACAAGTGTGTACAAGGTTGTAAAAGTGTGTACAAGGGTGTACAATCGTGTACAAGGATGTACAAGTTTGTAAAAGTTTGTACAAGTTTGTACAAGTTTGTACAAGGTTGTACAAGTGTGTACAAGGATGTACAAGTTTGTACAAGGGTGCACAAGTGTGTACAAGGGTGTACAATCGTGTACAAGCTTGTACAAGTGTGTACAAGGGTGTACAGGTTTGTACAAGGTTGTACAAGGTTGTACAAGTGTGTACAAGGGTGTACAAATGTGTACAAGGTTGTACAAGTGTGTACAAGGTTGTACAAGTGTGTACAAGGTTGTACAAGTGTGTACAAGGTTGTACAAGTGTGTACAAGGTTGTACAAGTGTGTACAAGGGTGTACAAGTGTGTACAAGGTTGTACAAGTTTTTACAAGGTTGTACAAGTGTGTACAAGGGTGTAAAATCGTGTACAAGGATGTACAAGTTTGTACAAGTTTGTACAAGGGTGCACAAGTGTGTACAAGGGTGTACAATCGTGTACAAGCTTGTACAAGTGTGTACAAGGGTGTACAGGTTTGTACAAGGTTGTACAAGGTTGTACAAGTGTGTACAAGGGTGTACAAATGTGTACAAGGTTGTACAAGTGTGTACAAGGTTGTACAAGTGTGTACAAGGTTGTACAAGTGTGTACAAGGTTGTACAAGTGTGTACAAGGTTGTACAAGTGTGTACAAGGTTGTACAAGTGTGTACAAGGGTGTACAAGTGTGTACAAGGTTGTACAAGTTTTTACAAGGTTGTACAAGTGTGTACAAGGGTGTAAAATCGTGTACAAGGATGTACAAGTTTGTACAAGTTTGTACAAGGTTGTACAAGTGTGTACAAGGATGTACAAGTGTGTACAAGGATGTACAAGTTTGTACAAGGGTGTACAAGTGTGTACGATAAGTAAAAGTGTGTACAAGGGTGTACAAGGTTGTACAAGTGTGTACAAGGTTGTACAATTGTGTACAAGGCTGTACAACTGTGTACAAGGTTGTACAATTGTGTACAAGGCTGTACAAGTGTGTACAAGGTTGTACAAGTGTGTACAAGGTTGTACAAGTGTGTACAAGGATGTACAAGTTTGTACAAGGGTGTACAAGTGTGTACGATGTGTAAAAGTTTGTACAAGGGTGTACAAGGTTGTACAAGTGTGTACAAGGTTGTACAATTGTGTACAAGGCTGTACAAGTGTGTACAAGATTGTACAAGTGTGTACAAGGTTGTACAAGTGTGTACAAGGATGTACAAGTTTGTACAAGGGTGTACAAGTGTGTACGATGTGTAAAAGTTTGTACAAGGGTGTACAAGGTTGTACAAGTGTGTACAAGGTTGTACAATTGTGTACAAGGCTGTACAAGTGTGTACAAGGTTGTACAATTTTGTACAAGGCTGTACAATTGTGTACAAGGTTGTACAAGTGTGTACAAGGCTGTACAATTGTGTACAAGGTTGTACAAGTGTGTACAAGGTTGTACAATTGTGTATCAGGTTGTACAAGTGTGTACAAGGTTGTACAAGTGTGTACAAGGGTGTACAATCGTGTACAAGGATGTACAAGTTTGTAAAAGTTTGTACAAGTTTGTACAAGTTTGTACAAGGTTGTACAAGTGTGTACAAGGATGTACAAGTTTGTACAAGGGTGCACAAGTGTGTACAAGGGTGTACAATCGTGTACAAGCTTGTACAAGTGTGTACAAGGGTGTACAGGTTTGTACAAGGTTGTACAAGGTTGTACAAGTGTGTACAAGGGTGTACAAATGTGTACAAGGATGTAAAAGTTTGTACAAGTGTGTACAAGTTTGTACAAGGTTGTACAAGTGTGTACAAGGTTTTACAATTGTGTACAAGGTTGTACAAGTGTGTACAAGGTTGTACAATTGTGTACAAGGCTGTACAAGTGTGTACAAGATTGTACAAGTGTGTACAAGGTTGTACAAGTGTGTACAAGGATGTACAAGTTTGTACAAGGGTGTACAAGTGTGTACGATGTGTAAAAGTTTGTACAAGGGTGTACAAGGTTGTACAAGTGTGTACAAGGTTGTACAATTGTGTACAAGGCTGTACAAGTGTGTACAAGGTTGTACAATTTTGTACAAGGCTGTACAATTGTGTACAAGGTTGTACAAGTGTGTACAAGGCTGTACAATTGTGTACAAGGTTGTACAAGTGTGTACAAGGTTGTACAATTGTGTATCAGGTTGTACAAGTGTGTACAAGGTTGTACAAGTGTGTACAAGGGTGTACAATCGTGTACAAGGATGTACAAGTTTGTAAAAGTTTGTACAAGTTTGTACAAGTTTGTACAAGGTTGTACAAGTGTGTACAAGGATGTACAAGTTTGTACAAGGGTGCACAAGTGTGTACAAGGGTGTACAATCGTGTACAAGCTTGTACAAGTGTGTACAAGGGTGTACAGGTTTGTACAAGGTTGTACAAGGTTGTACAAGTGTGTACAAGGGTGTACAAATGTGTACAAGGATGTAAAAGTTTGTACAAGTGTGTACAAGTTTGTACAAGGTTGTACAAGTGTGTACAAGGTTTTACAATTGTGTACAAGGTTGTACAAGTGTGTACAAGGTTGTACAAGTGTGTACAAGGTTGTACAAGTGTGTACAAGGTTGTATAAGTGTGTACAACTTGTACAAGTGTGTACAAGCTTGTACAAGTGTGTACAAGGTTGTACAAGTGTGTACAAAGTTGTGCAATTGTGTACAAGGCTGTACAAGTGTGTACAAGGTTGTACAAGTGTGTACAAGGCTGTACAATTGTGTACAAGGTTGTACAAGTGTGTACAAGGTTGTACAGGTGTGTACAAGTTGTACAATTGTGTACAAGGCTGTACAAGTGTGTTCAAGGTTGTACAAGTGTGTACAAGGTTGTACAAGTGTGTACAAGGGTGTACAATTGTGTACAAGGATGTACAAGTGTGTACAAGGTTGTACAAGTGTGTACAAGGATGTACAAGTTTGTACTGGGTTGTACAAGTGTGTACAAGATTGTATAAGTTTGTACAAGGTTGTACAAGTGTGTACAAGGGTTTACAAGTGTGTACAAGGATGTACAAGTTTGTACAAGGGTGCACAAGTGTGTACAAGGGTGTACAATCGTGTACAAGCTTGTACAAGTGTGTACAAGGGTGTACAGGTTTGTACAAGGTTGTACAAGGTTGTACAAGTGTGTACAAGGGTGTACAAATGTGTACAAGGTTGTACAAGTGTGTACAAGGTTGTACAAGTGTGTACAAGGTTGTACAAGTGTGTACAAGGTTGTACAAGTGTGTACAAGGTTGTACAAGTGTGTACAAGGTTGTACAAGTGTGTACAAGGTTGTACAAGTGTGTACAAGGGTGTACAAGTGTGTACAAGGTTGTACAAGTTTTTACAAGGTTGTACAAGTGTGTACAAGGGTGTAAAATCGTGTACAAGGATGTACAAGTTTGTACAAGTTTGTACAAGGGTGCACAAGTGTGTACAAGGGTGTACAATCGTGTACAAGCTTGTACAAGTGTGTACAAGGGTGTACAGGTTTGTACAAGGTTGTACAAGGTTGTACAAGTGTGTACAAGGGTGTACAAATGTGTACAAGGTTGTACAAGTGTGTACAAGGTTGTACAAGTGTGTACAAGGTTGTACAAGTGTGTACAAGGTTGTACAAGTGTGTACAAGGTTGTACAAGTGTGTACAAGGTTGTACAAGTGTGTACAAGGGTGTACAAGTGTGTACAAGGTTGTACAAGTTTTTACAAGGTTGTACAAGTGTGTACAAGGGTGTAAAATCGTGTACAAGGATGTACAAGTTTGTACAAGTTTGTACAAGGTTGTACAAGTGTGTACAAGGATGTACAAGTGTGTACAAGGATGTACAAGTTTGTACAAGGGTGTACAAGTGTGTACGATAAGTAAAAGTGTGTACAAGGGTGTACAAGGTTGTACAAGTGTGTACAAGGTTGTACAATTGTGTACAAGGCTGTACAACTGTGTACAAGGTTGTACAATTGTGTACAAGGCTGTACAAGTGTGTACAAGGTTGTACAAGTGTGTACAAGGTTGTACAAGTGTGTACAAGGATGTACAAGTTTGTACAAGGGTGTACAAGTGTGTACGATGTGTAAAAGTTTGTACAAGGGTGTACAAGGTTGTACAAGTGTGTACAAGGTTGTACAATTGTGTACAAGGCTGTACAAGTGTGTACAAGATTGTACAAGTGTGTACAAGGTTGTACAAGTGTGTACAAGGATGTACAAGTTTGTACAAGGGTGTACAAGTGTGTACGATGTGTAAAAGTTTGTACAAGGGTGTACAAGGTTGTACAAGTGTGTACAAGGTTGTACAATTGTGTACAAGGCTGTACAAGTGTGTACAAGGTTGTACAATTTTGTACAAGGCTGTACAATTGTGTACAAGGTTGTACAAGTGTGTACAAGGCTGTACAATTGTGTACAAGGTTGTACAAGTGTGTACAAGGTTGTACAATTGTGTATCAGGTTGTACAAGTGTGTACAAGGTTGTACAAGTGTGTACAAGGGTGTACAATCGTGTACAAGGATGTACAAGTTTGTAAAAGTTTGTACAAGTTTGTACAAGTTTGTACAAGGTTGTACAAGTGTGTACAAGGATGTACAAGTTTGTACAAGGGTGCACAAGTGTGTACAAGGGTGTACAATCGTGTACAAGCTTGTACAAGTGTGTACAAGGGTGTACAGGTTTGTACAAGGTTGTACAAGGTTGTACAAGTGTGTACAAGGGTGTACAAATGTGTACAAGGATGTAAAAGTTTGTACAAGTGTGTACAAGTTTGTACAAGGTTGTACAAGTGTGTACAAGGTTTTACAATTGTGTACAAGGTTGTACAAGTGTGTACAAGGTTGTACAAGTGTGTACAAGGTTGTACAAGTGTGTACAAGGTTGTATAAGTGTGTACAACTTGTACAAGTGTGTACAAGCTTGTACAAGTGTGTACAAGGTTGTACAAGTGTGTACAAAGTTGTGCAATTGTGTACAAGGCTGTACAAGTGTGTACAAGGTTGTACAAGTGTGTACAAGGCTGTACAATTGTGTACAAGGTTGTACAAGTGTGTACAAGGTTGTACAGGTGTGTACAAGTTGTACAATTGTGTACAAGGCTGTACAAGTGTGTTCAAGGTTGTACAAGTGTGTACAAGGTTGTACAAGTGTGTACAAGGGTGTACAATTGTGTACAAGGATGTACAAGTGTGTACAAGGTTGTACAAGTGTGTACAAGGATGTACAAGTTTGTACTGGGTTGTACAAGTGTGTACAAGATTGTATAAGTTTGTACAAGGTTGTACAAGTGTGTACAAGGGTTTACAAGTGTGTACAAATGTGTACAATTGTGTACAGGGGTGTACAAGTTTGTACAAGGGTGTACAAGTTTTACAAGGTTGTTCAAGTGTGTACAAGGTTGTACAAGTTGTGTACTGGGTTGTACAAGTGTGTACAAGATTGTATAAGTTTGTACAAGGTTGTACAAGTGTGTACAAGGGTGTACAAGTGTGTACAAATGTGTACAAGTGTGTACAGGGGTGTACAAGTTTGTACAAGGGTGTACAAGTTTTACAAGGTTGTACAAGTGTGTACAAGGTTGTACAAGTTGTGTACAAGGTTGTACATGTGTGTACAAGGGTGTACAAGTGTGTACAAGGTTGTACAAGTGTGTACAAGCTTGTACAAGTGTGTACAAGGGTGTACAAGTGTGTACAAGGTTGTACAAGTTTTTACAAGGTTGTACAAGTGTGTACAAGGCGGTAAAATCGTGTACAAGGATGTACAAGTTTGTACAAGTTTGTACAAGGTTGTACAAGTGTGTACAAGGATGTACAAGTTTGTACAAGGGTGTACAAGTGTGTACGATAAGTAAAAGTGTGTACAAGGGTGTACAAGGTTGTACAAGTGTGTACAAGGTTGTACAATTGTGTACAAGGCTGTACAAGTGTGTACAAGGTTGTACAATTGTGTACAAGGCTGTACAAGTGTGTACAAGATTGTACAAGTGTGTACAAGGTTGTACAAGTGTGTACAAGGATGTACAAGTTTGTACAAGGGTGTACAAGTGTGTACGATGTGTAAAAGTTTGTACAAGGGTGTACAAGGTTGTACAAGTGTGTACAAGGTTGTACAATTGTGTACAAGGCTGTACAAGTGTGTACAAGGTTGTACAATTTTGTACAAGGCTGTACAAGTGTGTACAAGGTTGTACAAGTGTGTACAAGGCTGTACAATTGTGTACAAGGTTGTACAAGTGTGTACAAGGTTGTACAAGTGTGTACAAGGTTGTACAATTGTGTACAAGGCTGTACAAGTGTGTACAAGGTTGTACAAGTGTGTACAAGGTTGTACAAGTGTGTACAAGGTTGTACAAGTGTGTACAAGGTTGTACAAGTGTGTACAAGGTTGTACAATTGTGTATCAGGTTGTACAAGTGTGTACAAGGTTGTACAAGTGTGTACAAGGGTGTACAATCGTGTACAAGGATGTACAAGTTTGTAAAAGTTTGTACAAGTTTGTACAAGTTTGTACAAGGTTGAACAAGTGTGTACAAGGATGTACAAGTTTGTACAAGGGTGCACAAGTGTGTACAAGGGTGTACAATCGTGTACAAGCTTGTACAAGTGTGTACAAGGGTGTACAGGTTTGTACAAGGTTGTACAAGTGTGTACAAGGGTGTACAAATGTGTACAAGGATGTAAAAGTTTGTACAAGTGTGTACAAGTTTGTACAAGGTTGTACAAGTGTGTACAAGGTTTTACAATTGTGTACAAGGTTGTACAAGTGTGTACAAGGTTGTACAAGTGTGTACAAGGTTGTACAAGTGTGTACAAGGTTGTACAAGTGTGTACAACTTGTACAAGTGTGTACAAGCTTGTACAAGTGTGTACAAGGTTGTACAAGTTTGTACAAGGTTGTACAAGTGTGTACAAGTTTGTACAAGTGTGTACAAGTTTGTACAAGGTTGTACAAATGTGTACAAGGGTGTACAAAAGTGTACAAGGGTGCACAAGTTTGAACAAAGGTGTACAAGTGTGTACAAGCTTGTACAAGTGTGTACAAGCTTGTACAAGTGTGTACAAGCTTGTACAAGTGTGTACAAGGGTGTACAGGTTTGTACAAGGTTGTACAAGTGTGTACAAGGGTGTACAAGTGTGTACAAGGTTGTACAAGTGTGTACAAGCTTGTACAAGTGTGTACAAGGGTGTACAAGTGTGTACAAGGTTGTACAAGTTTTTACATGGTTGTACAAGTGTGTACAAGGTTGTACAAGTGTGTACAAGGTTGTACAAGTGTGTACAAGGTTGTACAAGTGTGTACAAGGTTGTACAAGTATGTACAAGGTTGTACAAGTGTGTACAAGGTTGTACAAGTGTGTACAAGGTTGTACAAGTGTGTACAAGGTTGTACAAGTGTGTACAAGGTTGTACAAGTGTGTACAAGGTTGTACAAGTGTGTACAAGGTTGTACAAGTGTGTACAAGGTTGTACAAGTGTGTACAAGGGTGTACAAGTGTGTACAAGGTTGTACAAGTTTTTACAAGGTTGTACAAGTGTGTACAAGGGTGTAAAATCGTGTACAAGGATGTACAAGTTTGGACAAGTTTGTACAAGGTTGTACAAGTGTGTACAAGGATGTACAAGTTTGTACAAGGGTGTACAATTGTGTACGATAAGTAAAAGTGTGTACAAGGGTGTACAAGGTTGTACAAGTGTGTACAAGGTTGTACAATTGTGTACAAGGCTGTACAACTGTGTACAAGGTTGTACAATTGTGTACAAGGCTGTACAAGTGTGTACAAGGTTGTACAAGTGTGTACAAGGTTGTACAAGTGTGTACAAGGATGTACAAGTTTGTACAAGGGTGTATAAGTGTGTACGATGTGTAAAAGTTTGTACAAGGGTGTACAAGGTTGTACAAGTGTGTACAAGGTTGTACAATTGTGTACAAGGCTGTACAATTTTGTACAAGGCTGTACAAGTGTGTACAAGGCTGTACAAGTGTGTACAAGGTTGTACAATTGTGTACAAGGCTGTACAAGTGTGTACAAGGTTGTACAAGTGTGTACAAGGTTGTACAATTGTGTATCAGGTTGTACAAGTGTGTACAAGGTTGTACAAGTGTGTACAAGGGTGTACAATCGTGTACAAGGATGTACAAGTTTGTAAAAGTTTGTACAAGTTTGTACAAGTTTGTACAAGGTTGTACAAGTGTGTACAAGGATGTACAAGTTTGTACAAGGGTGCACAAGTGTGTACAAGGGTGTACAATCGTGTACAAGCTTGTACAAGTGTGTACAAGGGTGTACAGGTTTGTACAAGGTTGTACAAGGTTGTACAAGTGTGTACAATGGTGTACAAATGTGTACAAGGATGTAAAAGTTTGTACAATTGTGTACAAGTTTGTACAAGGTTGTACAAGTGTGTACAAGGTTGTACAATTGTGTACAAGGCTGTACAAGTGTGTACAAGGTTGTACAAGTGTGTACAAGGTTGTACAAGTGTGTACAAGGTTGTACAAGTGTGTATCAGGTTGTACAAGTGTGTACAAGGTTGTACAAGTGTGTACAAGGGTGTACAATCGTGTACAAGGATGTACAAGGTTGTACAAGTGTGTACAAGGTTGTACAAGTGTGTACAAGGTTGTACAAGTGTGTATCAGGTTGTACAAGTGTGTACAAGGTTGTACAAGTGTGTACAAGGGTGTACAATCGTGTACAAGGATGTACAAGTTTGTAAAAGTTTGTACAAGTTTGTACAAGTTTGTACAAGGTTGTACAAGTGTGTACAAGGATGTACAAGTTTGTACAAGGGTGCACAAGTGTGTACAAGGGTGTACAATCGTGTACAAGCTTGTACAAGTGTGTACAAGGGTGTACAGGTTTGTACAAGGTTGTACAAGGTTGTACAAGTGTGTACAAGGGTGTACAAATGTGTACAAGGTTGTACAAGTGTGTACAAGGTTGTACAAGTGTGTACAAGGTTGTACAAGTGTGTACAAGGTTGTACAAGTGTGTACAAGGTTGTACAAGTGTGTACAAGGTTGTACAAGTGTGTACAAGGGTGTACAAGTGTGTACAAGGTTGTACAAGTTTTTACAAGGTTGTACAAGTGTGTACAAGGGTGTAAAATCGTGTACAAGGATGTACAAGTTTGTACAAGTTTGTACAAGGTTGTACAAGTGTGTACAAGGATGTACAAGTGTGTACAAGTGTGTACAAGGATGTACAAGTGTGTACAAGGATGTACAAGTTTGTACAAGGGTGTACAAGTGTGTACGATAAGTAAAAGTGTGTACAAGGGTGTACAAGGTTGTACAAGTGTGTACAAGGTTGTACAATTGTGTACAAGGCTGTACAACTGTGTACAAGGTTGTACAATTGTGTACAAGGCTGTACAAGTGTGTACAAGGTTGTACAAGTGTGTACAAGGTTGTACAAGTGTGTACAAGGATGTACAAGTTTGTACAAGGGTGTACAAGTGTGTACGATGTGTAAAAGTTTGTACAAGGGTGTACAAGGTTGTACAAGTGTGTACAAGGTTGTACAAATGTGTACAAGGCTGTACAATTTTGTACAAGGCTGTACAAGTGTGTACAAGGCTGTACAAGTGTGTACAAGGTTGTACAATTGTGTACAAGGCTGTACAATTGTGTACAAGGTTGTACAAGTGTAAACAAGGTTGTACAAGTGTGTACAAGGTTGTACAATTGTGTACAAGGCTGTACAAGTGTGTACAAGGTTGTACAAGTGTGTACAAGGTTGTACAAGTGTGTACAAGGTTGTACAATAGTGTGTCAGGTTGTACAAGTGTGTACAAGGTTGTACAAGTGTGTACAAGGGTGTACAATCGTGTACAAGGATGTACAAGTTTGTACAAGTTTGTACAAGTTTGTACAAGGTTGTACAAGTGTGTACAAGGATGTACAAGTTTGTACAAGGGAGTACAAGTTTGTACAAGATTGTACAAGTGTGTACTGGGTTGTACAAGTGTGTACAAGATTGTATAAGTTTGTACAAGGTTGTACAAGTGTGTACAAGGGTGTACAAGTGTGTACAAATGTGTACAAGTTTTACAAGGTTGTACAAGTGTGTACAAGGTTGTACAAGTTGTGTACAAGGTTGTACATGTGTGTACAAGGGTGTACAAGTTTTTACAAGGCTGTACAAGTGTGTACAAGGTTGTACAAGGTTGTACAAGGCTGTACAAGTGTGTACAAGGTTGTACAAGGTTGTACAAGTGTGTACAAGGGTGTACAAGTTTTTACAAGGTTGTACAAGTGTGTACAAGGTTGTACAAGTGTGTACAAGGCTGTACAATTGTGTACAAGGTTGTACAATTGTGTACAAGGCTGTACAAGTGTGTACAAGGTTGTACAAGTTTGTACAAGGGTGTACAAGTGTGTACGATGTGTAAAAGTTTGTACAAGGGTGTACAAGGTTGTACAAGTGTGTACAAGGTTGTACAATTGTGTACAAGGCTGTACAATTTTGTACAAGGCTGTACAAGTGTGTACAAGGCTGTACAAGTGTGTACAAGGTTGTACAATTGTGTACAAGGCTGTACAAGTGTGTACAAGGTTGTACAAGTGTGTAC
Organism: Macrosteles quadrilineatus; assembly: GCF_028750875.1. Taxonomy (NCBI): domain Eukaryota; kingdom Metazoa; phylum Arthropoda; class Insecta; order Hemiptera; family Cicadellidae; genus Macrosteles; species Macrosteles quadrilineatus. The sequence continues at coordinate 29,305 of NW_026543239.1, read as the reverse complement.
AAGGTTGTACAATTGTGTATCAGGTTGTACAAGTGTGTACAAGGTTGTACAAGTGTGTACAAGGGTGTACAATCGTGTACAAGGATGTACAAGTTTGTAAAAGTTTGTACAAGTTTGTACAAGTTTGTACAAGGTTGTACAAGTGTGTACAAGGATGTACAAGTTTGTACAAGGGTGCACAAGTGTGTACAAGGGTGTACAATCGTGTACAAGCTTGTACAAGTGTGTACAAGGGTGTACAGGTTTGTACAAGGTTGTACAAGGTTGTACAAGTGTGTACAATAGTGTACAAATGTGTACAAGGATGTAAAAGTTTGTACAAGTGTGTACAAGTTTGTACAAGGTTGTACAAGTGTGTAAAAGGTTGTACAATTGTGTACAAGGCTGTACAAGTGTGTACAAGGTTGTACAAGTGTGTACAAGGTTGTACAAGTGTGTACAAGGTTGTACAAGTGTGTATCAGGTTGTACAAGTGTGTACAAGGTTGTACAAGTGTGTACAAGGTTGTACAAGTGTGTACAAGGTTGTACAAGTGTGTACAAGGTTGTACAAGTGTGTATCAGGTTGTACAAGTGTGTACAAGGATGTACAAGTGTGTACAAGGTTGTACAAGTGTGTACAAGGATGTACAAGTTTGTACAAGGTTGTACAAGTGTGTACAAGGATGTACAAGTTTGTACAAGGGTGCACAAGTGTGTACAAGGGTGAACAATCGTGTACAAGCTTGTACAAGTGTGTACAAGGGTGTACAGGTTTGTACAAGGTTGTACAAGGTTGTACAAGTGTGTACAAGGGTGTACAAATGTGTACAAGGTTGTACAAGTGTGTACAAGGTTGTACAAGTGTGTACAAGGTTGTACAAGTGTGTACAAGGTTGTACAAGTGTGTACAAGGTTGTACAAGTGTGTACAAGGTTGTACAAGTGTGTACAAGGGTGTACAAGTGTGTACAAGGTTGTACAAGTTTTTACAAGGTTGTACAAGTGTGTACAAGGGTGTAAAATCGTGTACAAGGATGTACAAGTTTGTACAAGTTTGTACAAGGTTGTACAAGTGTGTACAAGGATGTACAAGTTTGTACAAGGGTGTACAAGTGTGTACGATAAGTAAAAGTGTGTACAAGGGTGTACAAGGTTGTACAAGTGTGTACAAGGTTGTACAATTGTGTACAAGGCTGTACAACTGTGTACAAGGTTGTACAATTGTGTACAAGGCTGTACAAGTGTGTACAAGGTTGTACAAGTGTGTACAAGGTTGTACAAGTGTGTACAAGGATGTACAAGTTTGTACAAGGTTGTACAAGTGTGTACGATGTGTAAAAGTTTGTACAAGGGTGTACAAGGTTTTACAAGTGTGTACAAGGTTGTACAAATGTGTACAAGGCTGTACAATTTTGTACAAGGCTGTACAAGTGTGTACAAGGCTGTACAAGTGTGTACAAGGTTGTACAATTGTGTACAAGGCTGTACAATTGTGTACAAGGTTGTACAAGTGTAAACAAGGTTGTACAAGTGTGTACAAGGTTGTACAATTGTGTACAAGGCTGTACAAGTGTGTACAAGGTTGTACAAGTGTGTACAAGGTTGGACAAGTGTGTACAAGGTTGTACAATAGTGTGTCAGGTTGTACAAGTGTGTACAAGGTTGTACAAGTGTGTACAAGGGTGTACAATCGTGTACAAGGATGTACAAGTTTGTACAAGTTTGTACAAGTTTGTACAAGGTTGTACAAGTGTGTACAAGGATGTACAAGTTTGTACAAGGGAGTACAAGTTTGTACAAGATTGTACAAGTGTGTACTGGGTTGTACAAGTGTGTACAAGATTGTATAAGTTTGTACAAGGTTGTAAAAGTGTGTACAAGGGTGTACAAGTGTGTACAAATGTGTACAAGTTTTACAAGGTTGTACAAGTGTGTACAAGGTTGTACAAGTTGTGTACAAGGTTGTACATGTGTGTACAAGGGTGTACAAGTTTTTACAAGGCTGTACAAGTGTGTACAAGGTTGTACAAGGTTGTACAAGGCTGTACAAGTGTGTACAAGGTTGTACAAGGTTGTACAAGTGTGTACAAGGGTGTACAAGTTTTTACAAGGTTGTACAAGTGTGTACAAGGTTGTACAAGTGTGTACAAGGCTGTACAATTGTGTACAAGGTTGTACAAGTGTGTACAAGGTTGTACAAGTGTGTACAAGGTTGTACAATTGTGTACAAGGCTGTACAAGTGTGTACAAGGTTGTACAAGTGTGTACAAGGCTGTACAATTGTGTACAAGGTTGTACAAGTGTGTACAAGGTTGTACAAGTGTGTACAAGGTTGTACAATTGTGTACAAGGCTGTACAAGTGTGTTCAAGGTTGTACAAGTGTGTACAAGGTTGTACAAGTGTGTACAAGGGTGTACAATTGTGTACAAGGATGTACAAGTGTGTACAAGGTTGTACAAGTGTGTACAAGGATGTACAAGTTTGTACAAGGGCTGTACAAGTGTGTACGATGTGTAAAAGTTTGTACAAGGGTGTACAAGTTTGTACAAGTGTGTACAAGGTTGTACAATTGTGTACAAGGCTGTACAAGTGTGTACAAGGTTGTACAATTTTGTACAAGGCTGTACAAGTGTGTACAAGGTTGTACAAGTGTGTTCAAGGCTGTACAATTGTGTACAAGGTTGTACAAGTGTGTACAAGGTTGTACAAGTGTGTACAAGGTTGTACAATTGTGTACAAGGCTGTACAAGTGTGTACAAGGTTGTACAAGTGTGTACAAGGTTGTACAAGTGTGTACAAGGTTGTACAATTGTGTACAAGGTTGTACAAGTGTGTACAAGGTTGTACAAGTGTGTACAAGGGTGTACAAGTGTGTACAAGGTTGTACAAGTGTGTACAAGCTTTTACAAGTGTGTACAAGGGTGTACAAGTGTGTACAAGTTTGTACAAGTTTGTACAAGGTTGTACAAAAGTGTACAAGGTTATACAATTGTGTACAAGGTTGTACAAGTGTGTACAAGGTTGTACAAGTGTGTACAAGCTTTTACAAGTGTGTACAAGGGTGTACAAGTGTGTACAAGTTTGTACAAGTTTGTACAAGGTTGTACAAGTGTGTACAAGGTTGTACAAGTGTGTACAAGGTTGTACAAGTGTGTACAAGGTTGTACAAGTGTGTACAAGGTTGTACAAGTGTGTACAAGTTTTTAAATTGTGTACATGGGTGTACAATTGTGTACAAGGCTGTACAAGTGTGTACAAGGTTGTACAAGTGTGTACAAGGTTGTAACAGGGGGTACAAGGTTGTACAAGTGTGTACAAGGTTGTACAAGTGTGTACAAGGGTGAACAGGTTTGTACAATGTTGTACAAGTGTGTACAAGTTTGTACAAGGTTGTACAAGTGTGTACAAGGGTGTACAAGTGTGTACAAGGGTGCACAAGTGTGTACAAGGGTGTACAATCGTGTACAAGCTTGTACAAGTGTGTACAAGGGTGTACAGGTTTGTACAAGGTTGTACAAGTGTGTACAAGGGTGTACAAATGTGTACAAGGATGAAAAGGTTGTACAAGTGTGTACAAGTTTGTAAAAGTTTGTACAAGTTTGTACAAGTTTGTACAAGGTTGTACAAGTGTGTACAAGGATGTACAAGTTTGTACAAAGGTGCACAAGTGTGTACAAGGGTGTACAATCGTGTACAAGCTTGTACAAGTGTGTACAAGGGTGTACAGGTTTGTACAAGGTTGTACAAGGTTGTACAAGTGTGTACAAGGGTGTACAAATGTGTACAAGGTTGTACAAGTGTGTAAAAGGTTGTACAAGTGTGTACAAGGTTGTACAAGTGTGTACAAGGTTGTACAAGTGTGTACAAGGTTGTACAAGTGTGTACAAGGTTGTACAAGTGTGTACAAGGTTGTACAAGTGTGTACAAGGGTGTACAAGTGTGTACAAGGTTGTACAAGTTTTTACAAGGTTGTACAAGTGTGTACAAGGGTGTAAAATCGTGTACAAGGATGTACAAGTTTGTACAAGTTTGTACAAGGTTGTACAAGTGTGTACAAGGATGTACAAGTTTGTACAAGGGTGTACAAGTGTGTACGATAAGTAAAAGTGTGTACAAGGGTGTACAAGGTTGTACAAGTGTGTACAAGGTTGTACAATTGTGTACAAGGCTGTACAACTGTGTACAAGGTTGTACAATTGTGTACAAGGCTGTACAAGTGTGTACAAGGTTGTACAAGTGTGTACAAGGTTGTACAAGTGTGTACAAGGATGTACAAGTTTGTACAAGGGTGTACAAGTGTGTACGATGTGTAAAAGTTTGTACAAGGGTGTACAAGGTTGTACAAGTGTGTACAAGGTTGTACAAATGTGTACAAGGCTGTACAATTTTGTACAAGGCTGTACAAGTGTGTACAAGGCTGTACAAGTGTGTACAAGGTTGTACAATTGTGTACAAGGCTGTACAATTGTGTACAAGGTTGTAAAAGTGTAAACAAGGTTGTACAAGTGTGTACAAGGTTGTACAATTGTGTACAAGGCTGTACAAGTGTGTACAAGGTTGTACAAGTGTGTACAAGGTTGTACAAGTGTGTACAAGGTTGTACAATAGTGTGTCAGGTTGTACAAGTGTGTACAAGGTTGTACAAGTGTGTACAAGGGTGTACAATCGTGTACAAGGATGTACAAGTTTGTACAAGTTTGTACAAGTTTGTACAAGTTTGTACAAGGTTGTACAAGTGTGTACAAGGATGTACAAGTTTGTACAAGGGAGTACAAGTTTGTACAAGGTTGTACAAGTGTGTACAAGGATGTACAAGTTTGTACAAGGGAGTACAAGTTTGTACAAGATTGTACAAGTGTGTACTGGGTTGTACAAGTGTGTACAAGATTGTATAAGTTTGTACAAGGTTGTACAAGTGTGTACAAGGGTGTACAAGTGTGTACAAATGTGTACAAGTTTTACAAGGTTGTACAAGTGTGTACAAGGTTGTACAAGTTGTGTACAAGGTTGTACATGTGTGTACAAGGGTGTACAAGTTTTTACAAGGCTGTACAAGTGTGTACAAGGTTGTACAAGGTTGTACAAGGCTGTACAAGTGTGTACAAGGTTGTACAAGGTTGTACAAGTGTGTACAAGGGTGTACAAGTTTTTACAAGGTTGTACAAGTGTGTACAAGGTTGTACAAGTGTGTACAAGGCTGTACAATTGTGTACAAGGTTGTACAAGTGTGTACAAGGTTGTACAAGTGTGTACAAGGTTGTACAATTGTGTACAAGGCTGTACAAGTGTGTACAAGGTTGTACAAGTGTGTACAAGGCTGTACAATTGTGTACAAGGTTGTACAAGTGTGTACAAGGTTGTACAAGTGTGTACAAGGTTGTACAATTGTGTACAAGGCTGTACAAGTGTGTTCAAGGTTGTACAAGTGTGTACAAGGTTGTACAAGTGTGTACAAGGGTGTACAATTGTGTACAAGGATGTACAAGTGTGTACAAGGTTGTACAAGTGTGTACAAGGATGTACAAGTTTGTACAAGGGCTGTACAAGTGTGTACGATGTGTAAAAGTTTGTACAAGGGTGTACAAGTTTGTACAAGTGTGTACAAGGTTGTACAATTGTGTACAAGGCTGTACAAGTGTGTACAAGGTTGTACAATTTTGTACAAGGCTGTACAAGTGTGTACAAGGTTGTACAAGTGTGTTCAAGGCTGTACAATTGTGTACAAGGTTGTACAAGTGTGTACAAGGTTGTACAAGTGTGTACAAGGTTGTACAATTGTGTACAAGGCTGTACAAGTGTGTACAAGGTTGTACAAGTGTGTACAAGGTTGTACAAGTGTGTACAAGGTTGTACAATTGTGTACAAGGTTGTACAAGTGTGTACAAGGTTGTACAAGTGTGTACAAGGGTGTACAAGTGTGTACAAGGTTGTACAAGTGTGTACAAGCTTTTACAAGTGTGTACAAGGGTGTACAAGTGTGTACAAGTTTGTACAAGTTTGTACAAGGTTGTACAAAAGTGTACAAGGTTATACAATTGTGTACAAGGTTGTACAAGTGTGTACAAGGTTGTACAAGTGTGTACAAGCTTTTACAAGTGTGTACAAGGGTGTACAAGTGTGTACAAGTTTGTACAAGTTTGTACAAGGTTGTACAAGTGTGTACAAGGTTGTACAAGTGTGTACAAGGTTGTACAAGTGTGTACAAGGTTGTACAAGTGTGTACAAGGTTGTACAAGTGTGTACAAGTTTTTAAATTGTGTACATGGGTGTACAATTGTGTACAAGGCTGTACAAGTGTGTACAAGGTTGGACAAGTGTGTACAAGGTTGTAACAGGGGGTACAAGGTTGTACAAGTGTGTACAAGGTTGTACAAGTGTGTACAAGGGTGAACAGGTTTGTACAATGTTGTACAAGTGTGTACAAGTTTGTACAAGGTTGTACAAGTGTGTACAAGGGTGTGCAAGTGTGTACAAGGGTGCACAAGTGTGTACAAGGGTGTACAATCGTGTACAAGCTTGTACAAGTGTGTACAAGGGTGTACAGGTTTGTACAAGGTTGTACAAGTGTGTACAAGGGTGTACAAATGTGTACAAGGATGAAAAGGTTGTACAAGTGTGTACAAGTTTGTACAAGGTTGTACAAGTGTGTACAAGGTTGTACAAGTGTGTACAAGGTTGTACAAGTGTGTACAACTTGTACAAGTGTGTACAAGCTTGTACAAGTGTGTACAAGGTTGTACAAGTGTGTACAAGGTTGTACAAGTTTGTACAAGGTTGTACAAGTGTGTACAAGTTTGTACAAGTGTGTACAAGTTTGTACAAGGTTGTACAAATGTGTACAAGGGTGTACAAAGGTGTACAAGGGTGCACAAGTTTGAACAAGGGTGTACAAGTGTGTACAAGCTTGTACAAGTGTGTACAAGCTTGTACAAGTGTGTACAAGGGTGTACAGGTTTGTACAAGGTTGTACAAGTGTGTACAAGGGTGTACAAGTATGTACAATAATGTACAAGTTTGTACAAGTGTGTACAAGTTTGTAAAAGGTTGTACAAGTGTGTACAAGGGTGTACAAGTGTGTACAAGGTTGTACAAGTGTGTACAAGCTTGTACAAGTGTGTACAAGGGTGTACAAGTGTGTACAAAGTTGTACAAGTGTGTACAAGGTTGTACAAGTGTGTACAAGGTTGTACAAGTTTTTACATGGTTGTACAAGTGTGTACAAGGTTGTACAAGTGTGTACAAAGTTGTACAAGTGTGTACAAGGTTGTACAAGTGTGTACAAGGTTGTACAAGTGTGTACAAGGTTGTACAAGTGTGTACAAGGTTGTACAAGTGTGTAAAAGGTTGTACAAGTGTGTACAAGGTTGTACAAGTGTGTACAAGGTTGTACAAGTGTGTACAAGGTTGTACAAGTGTGTACAAGGTTGTACAAGTGTGTACAAGGTTGTACAAGTGTGTACAAGGTTGTACAAGTGTGTACAAGGGTGTAAAATCGTGTACAAGGATGTACAAGTTTGTACAAGTTTGTACAAGGTTGTACAAGTGTGTACAAGGATGTACAAGTTTGTACAAGGGTGTACAAGTGTGTACGATAAGTAAAAGTGTGTACAAGGGTGTACAAGGTTGTACAAGTGTGTACAAGGTTTTACAATTGTGTACAAGGCTGTACAAGTGTGTACAAGGTTGTACAAGTGTGTACAAGGTTGTACAATTGTGTACAAGGCTGTACTATTGTGTACAAGGTTGTACAAGTGTGTACAAGGTTGTACAAGTGTGTACAAGGTTGTACAATTTAGTACAAGGCTGTACAAGTGTGTTCAAGGTTGTAATAGTGTGTACAAGGTTGTACAAGTGTGTACAAGGGTGTACAATTGTGTACAAGGATGTACAAGTGTGTACAAGGTTGTACAAGTGTGTACAAGGATGTACAAGTTTGTACAAGGGCTGTACAAGTGTGTACGATGTGTAAAAGTTTGTACAAGGGTGTACAAGTTTGTACAAGTGTGTACAAGGTTGTACAATTGTGTACAAGGCTGTACAAGTGTGTACAAGGTTGTACAATTTTGTACAAGGCTGTACAAGTGTGTACAAGGATGTACAAGTGTGTACAAGGCTGTACAATTGTGTACAAGGTTGTACAAGTTTGTACAAGGGTGTACAAGTGTGTACGATAAGTAAAAGTGTGTACAAGGGTGTACAAGGTTGTACAAGTGTGTACAAGGTTGTACAATTGTGTACAAGGCTGTACAAGTGTGTACAAGGTTGTACAATTGTGTACAAGGTTGTACAATTGTGTACAAGGCTGTACAAGTGTGTAAAAGGTTGTACAAGTGTGTACAAGGTTGTACAAGTGTGTACAAGGTTGTACAAGTGTGTACAAGGTTGTACAAGTGTGTACAAGGTTGTACAAGTGTGTACAAGGTTGTACAAGTGTGTACAAGGCTGTACAATTGTGTACAAGGTTGTACAAGTGTGTACAAGGTTGTACAAGTGTGTAAAAGGTTGTACAATTGTGTACAAGGCTGTACAAGTGTGTACAAGGTTGTACAAGTGTGTACAAGGTTGTACAAGTGTGTAAAAGGTTGTACAATTGTGTACAAGGCTGTACAAGTGTGTACAAGGTTGTACAAGTGTGTACGAGGTTGTACAATTGTGTACAAGGTTGTACAAGTGTGTACAAGTATGTACAATTGTGTACAAGGCTGTACAAGTGTGTACAAGGTTGTACAAGGTTGTACAAGTGTGTACAAGGGTGTACAAGTTTTTACAAGGTTGTACAAGTGTGTACAAGGTTGTACAAGTGTGTACAAGGCTGTACAATTGTGTACAAGGTTGTACAAGTGTGTACAAGGTTGTACAAGTGTGTAAAAGGTTGTACAATTGTGTACAAGGCTGTACAAGTGTGTACAAGGTTGTACAAGTGTGTACAAGGCTGTACAATTGTGTACAAGGTTGTACAAGTGTGTACAAGGTTTTACAAGTGTGTACAAGGTTGTACAATTGTGTACAAGACTGTACAAGGGTGTACAAAGTTGTGCAAGTGTGTACAAGGTTGTACAAGTGTGTACAAGGTTGTACAATTGTGTACAATGTTGTACAAGTGTGTACAAGGTTGTACAAGTGTGTACAAGGGTGTACAATCGTGTACAAGGATGTACAAGTTTGTACAAGATTGTACAAGTGTGTACTGGGTTGTACAAGTGTGTACAAGATTGTATAAGTTTGTACAAGGTTGTACAAGTGTGTACAAGGGTGTACAAGTGTGTACAAATGTGTACAAGTGTGTTCAGGGGTGTACAAGTTTGTACAAGGGTGTACAAGTTTTACAAGGTTGTACAAGTGTGTACAAGGTTGTACAAGTTGTGTACTGGGTTGTACAAGTGTGTACAAGATTGTATAAGTTTGTACAAGGTTGTACAAGTGTGTACAAGGGTGTACAAGTGTGTACAAATGTGTACAAGTGTAAACAGGGGTGTACAAGTTTGTACAAGGGTGTACAAGTTTTACAAGGTTGTACAAGTGTGTACAATGTTGTACAAGTTGTGTACAAGGTTGTACATGTGTGTACAAGGGTGTACAAGTGTGTACAAGGTTGTACAAGTGTGTACAAGCTTGTACAAGTGTGTACAAGGGTGTACAAGTGTGTACAAGATTGTACAAGTTTTTACAAGGTTGTACAAACGTGTACAAGGGTGTAAAATCGTGTACAAGGATGTACAAGTTTGTACAAGTTTGTACAAGGTTGTACAAGTGTGTACAAGGATGTACAAGTTTGTACAAGGGTGTACAAGTGTGTACGATAAGTAAAAGTGTGTACAAGGGTGTACAAGGTTGTACAAGTGTGTACAAGGTTGTACAATTGTGTACAAGGCTGTACAAGTGTGTACAAGGTTGTACAATTGTGTACAAGGCTGTACAAGTGTGTACAAGATTGTACAAGTGTGTACAAGGTTGTACAAGTGTGTACAAGGATGTACAAGTTTGTACAAGGGTGTACAAGTGTGTACGATGTGTAAAAGTTTGTACAAGGATGTACAAGGTTGTACAAGTGTGTACAAGGTTGTACAATTGTGTACAAGGCTGTACAAGTGTGTACAAGGTTGTACAATTTTGTACAAGGCTGTACAAGTGTGTACAAGGTTGTACAAGTGTGTACAAGGCTGTACAATTGTGTACAAGGTTGTACAATCGTGTACAAGCTTGTACAAGTGTGTACAAGGGTGTACAGGTTTGTACAAGGTTGTACAAGTGTGTACAAGGGTGTACAAATGTGTACAAGGGTGTACAAATGTGTACAAGGATGAAAAGGTTGTACAAGTGTGTACAAGTTTGTACAAGGTTGTACAAGTGTGTACAAGGGTGTGCAAGTGTGTACAAGGGTGCACAAGTGTGTACAAGGGTGTACAATCGTGTACAAGCTTGTACAAGTGTGTACAAGGGTGTACAGGTTTGTACAAGGTTGTACAAGTGTGTACAAGGGTGTACAAATGTGTACAAGGATGAAAAGGTTGTACAAGTGTGTACAAGTTTGTACAAGGTTGTACAAGTGTGTACAAGGTTGTACAAGTGTGTACAAGGTTGTACAAGTGTGTACAACTTGTACAAGTGTGTACAAGCTTGTACAAGTGTGTACAAGGTTGTACAAGTGTGTACAAGGTTGTACAAGTTTGTACAAGGTTGTACAAGTGTGTACAAGTTTGTACAAGTGTGTACAAGTTTGTACAAGGTTGTACAAATGTGTACAAGGGTGTACAAAGGTGTACAAGGGTGCACAAGTTTGAACAAGGGTGTACAAGTGTGTACAAGCTTGTACAAGTGTGTACAAGCTTGTACAAGTGTGTACAAGGGTGTACAGGTTTGTACAAGGTTGTACAAGTGTGTACAAGGGTGTACAAGTATGTACAATAATGTACAAGTTTGTACAAGTGTGTACAAGTTTGTAAAAGGTTGTACAAGTGTGTACAAGGGTGTACAAGTGTGTACAAGGTTGTACAAGTGTGTACAAGCTTGTACAAGTGTGTACAAGGGTGTACAAGTGTGTACAAAGTTGTACAAGTGTGTACAAGGTTGTACAAGTGTGTACAAGGTTGTACAAGTTTTTACATGGTTGTACAAGTGTGTACAAGGTTGTACAAGTGTGTACAAAGTTGTACAAGTGTGTACAAGGTTGTACAAGTGTGTACAAGGTTGTACAAGTGTGTACAAGGTTGTACAAGTGTGTACAAGGTTGTACAAGTGTGTAAAAGGTTGTACAAGTGTGTACAAGGTTGTACAAGTGTGTACAAGGTTGTACAAGTGTGTACAAGGTTGTACAAGTGTGTACAAGGTTGTACAAGTGTGTACAAGGTTGTACAAGTGTGTACAAGGTTGTACAAGTGTGTACAAGGGTGTAAAATCGTGTACAAGGATGTACAAGTTTGTACAAGTTTGTACAAGGTTGTACAAGTGTGTACAAGGATGTACAAGTTTGTACAAGGGTGTACAAGTGTGTACGATAAGTAAAAGTGTGTACAAGGGTGTACAAGGTTGTACAAGTGTGTACAAGGTTTTACAATTGTGTACAAGGCTGTACAAGTGTGTACAAGGTTGTACAAGTGTGTACAAGGTTGTACAATTGTGTACAAGGCTGTACTATTGTGTACAAGGTTGTACAAGTGTGTACAAGGTTGTACAAGTGTGTACAAGGTTGTACAATTTAGTACAAGGCTGTACAAGTGTGTTCAAGGTTGTAATAGTGTGTACAAGGTTGTACAAGTGTGTACAAGGGTGTACAATTGTGTACAAGGATGTACAAGTGTGTACAAGGTTGTACAAGTGTGTACAAGGATGTACAAGTTTGTACAAGGGCTGTACAAGTGTGTACGATGTGTAAAAGTTTGTACAAGGGTGTACAAGTTTGTACAAGTGTGTACAAGGTTGTACAATTGTGTACAAGGCTGTACAAGTGTGTACAAGGTTGTACAATTTTGTACAAGGCTGTACAAGTGTGTACAAGGATGTACAAGTGTGTACAAGGCTGTACAATTGTGTACAAGGTTGTACAAGTTTGTACAAGGGTGTACAAGTGTGTACGATAAGTAAAAGTGTGTACAAGGGTGTACAAGGTTGTACAAGTGTGTACAAGGTTGTACAATTGTGTACAAGGCTGTACAAGTGTGTACAAGGTTGTACAATTGTGTACAAGGTTGTACAATTGTGTACAAGGCTGTACAAGTGTGTAAAAGGTTGTACAAGTGTGTACAAGGTTGTACAAGTGTGTACAAGGTTGTACAAGTGTGTACAAGGTTGTACAAGTGTGTACAAGGTTGTACAAGTGTGTACAAGGTTGTACAAGTGTGTACAAGGCTGTACAATTGTGTACAAGGTTGTACAAGTGTGTACAAGGTTGTACAAGTGTGTACAAGGTTGTACAAGTGTGTAAAAGGTTGTACAATTGTGTACAAGGCTGTACAAGTGTGTACAAGGTTGTACAAGTGTGTACAAGGTTGTACAAGTGTGTAAAAGGTTGTACAATTGTGTACAAGGCTGTACAAGTGTGTACAAGGTTGTACAAGTGTGTACGAGGTTGTACAATTGTGTACAAGGTTGTACAAGTGTGTACAAGTATGTACAATTGTGTACAAGGCTGTACAAGTGTGTACAAGGTTGTACAAGGTTGTACAAGTGTGTACAAGGGTGTACAAGTTTTTACAAGGTTGTACAAGTGTGTACAAGGTTGTACAAGTGTGTACAAGGCTGTACAATTGTGTACAAGGTTGTACAAGTGTGTACAAGGTTGTACAAGTGTGTAAAAGGTTGTACAATTGTGTACAAGGCTGTACAAGTGTGTACAAGGTTGTACAAGTGTGTACAAGGCTGTACAATTGTGTACAAGGTTGTACAAGTGTGTACAAGGTTTTACAAGTGTGTACAAGGTTGTACAATTGTGTACAAGACTGTACAAGGGTGTACAAAGTTGTGCAAGTGTGTACAAGGTTGTACAAGTGTGTACAAGGTTGTACAATTGTGTACAATGTTGTACAAGTGTGTACAAGGTTGTACAAGTGTGTACAAGGGTGTACAATCGTGTACAAGGATGTACAAGTTTGTACAAGATTGTACAAGTGTGTACTGGGTTGTACAAGTGTGTACAAGATTGTATAAGTTTGTACAAGGTTGTACAAGTGTGTACAAGGGTGTACAAGTGTGTACAAATGTGTACAAGTGTGTTCAGGGGTGTACAAGTTTGTACAAGGGTGTACAAGTTTTACAAGGTTGTACAAGTGTGTACAATGTTGTACAAGTTGTGTACAAGGTTGTACATGTGTGTACAAGGGTGTACAAGTGTGTACAAGGTTGTACAAGTGTGTACAAGCTTGTACAAGTGTGTACAAGGGTGTACAAGTGTGTACAAGATTGTACAAGTTTTTACAAGGTTGTACAAACGTGTACAAGGGTGTAAAATCGTGTACAAGGATGTACAAGTTTGTACAAGTTTGTACAAGGTTGTACAAGTGTGTACAAGGATGTACAAGTTTGTACAAGGGTGTACAAGTGTGTACGATAAGTAAAAGTGTGTACAAGGGTGTACAAGGTTGTACAAGTGTGTACAAGGTTGTACAATTGTGTACAAGGCTGTACAAGTGTGTACAAGGTTGTACAATTGTGTACAAGGCTGTACAAGTGTGTACAAGATTGTACAAGTGTGTACAAGGTTGTACAAGTGTGTACAAGGATGTACAAGTTTGTACAAGGGTGTACATGTGTGTACGATGTGTAAAAGTTTGTACAAGGATGTACAAGGTTGTACAAGTGTGTACAAGGTTGTACAATTGTGTACAAGGCTGTACAAGTGTGTACAAGGTTGTACAATTTTGTACAAGGCTGTACAAGTGTGTACAAGGTTGTACAAGTGTGTACAAGGCTGTACAATTGTGTACAAGGTTGTACAAGTGTGTACAAGGTTGTACAAGTGTGTACAAGGTTGTACAATTGTGTACAAGGCTGTACAAGTGTGTACAAGGTTGTACAAGTGTGTACAAGGTTGTACAAGTGTGTATAAGGTTGTACAAGTGTGTACAAGGTTGTACAAGTGTGTACAAGGTTGTACAATTGTGTTTCAGGTTGTACAAGTGTGTACAAGGTTGTACAAGTGTGTACAAGGGTGAACAATCGTGTACAAGGATGTACAAGTTTGTACAAGTTTGTACAAGGTTGTACAAGTGTGTACATGGATGTACAAGTTTGTACAAGGGTGCACAAGTGTGTACAAGGGTGTACAATCGTGTACAAGCTTGTACAAGTGTGTACAAGGGTGTACAGGTTTGTACAAGGTTGTACAAGGTTGTACAAGTGTGTACAAGGGTGTACAAATGTGTACAAGGATGTAAAAGTTTGTACAAGTGTGTACAAGTTTGTACAAGGTTGTACAAGTGTGTACAAGGTTTTACAATTGTGTACAAGGTTGTACAAGTTTGTACAAGGGAGTACAAGTTTGTACAAGATTGTACAAGTGTGTACTGGGCTGTACAAGTGTGTACAAGATTGTATAAGTTTGTACAAGGTTGTACAAGTGTGTACAAGGGTGTACAAGTGTGTACAAATGTGTACAAGTTTTACAAGGTTGTACAAGTGTGTACAAGGTTGTACAAGTTGTGTACAAGGTTGTACATGTGTGTACAAGGGTGTACAAGTTTTTACAAGGCTCTACAAGTGTGTACAAGGTTGTACAAGTGTGTACAAGGTTGTACAATTGTGTACAATGTTGTACAAGTGTGTACAAGGTTGTACAAGTGTGTACAAGGGTGTACAATCGTGTACAAGGATGTACAAGTTTGTACAAGATTGTACAAGTGTGTACTGGGTTGTACAAGTGTGTACAAGATTGTATAAGTTTGTACAAGGTTGTACAAGTGTGTACAAGGGTGTACAAGTGTGTACAAATGTGTACAAGTGTGTTCAGGGGTGTACAAGTTTGTACAAGGGTGTACAAGTTTTACAAGGTTGTACAAGTGTGTACAAGGTTGTACAAGTTGTGTACTGGGTTGTACAAGTGTGTACAAGATTGTATAAGTTTGTACAAGGTTGTACAAGTGTGTACAAGGGTGTACAAGTGTGTACAAATGTGTACAAGTGTAAACAGGGGTGTACAAGTTTGTACAAGGGTGTACAAGTTTTACAAGGTTGTACAAGTGTGTACAATGTTGTACAAGTTGTGTACAAGGTTGTACATGTGTGTACAAGGGTGTACAAGTGTGTACAAGGTTGTACAAGTGTGTACAAGCTTGTACAAGTGTGTACAAGGGTGTACAAGTGTGTACAAGATTGTACAAGTTTTTACAAGGTTGTACAAACGTGTACAAGGGTGTAAAATCGTGTACAAGGATGTACAAGTTTGTACAAGTTTGTACAAGGTTGTACAAGTGTGTACAAGGATGTACAAGTTTGTACAAGGGTGTACAAGTGTGTACGATAAGTAAAAGTGTGTACAAGGGTGTACAAGGTTGTACAAGTGTGTACAAGGTTGTACAATTGTGTACAAGGCTGTACAAGTGTGTACAAGGTTGTACAATTGTGTACAAGGCTGTACAAGTGTGTACAAGATTGTACAAGTGTGTACAAGGTTGTACAAGTGTGTACAAGGATGTACAAGTTTGTACAAGGGTGTACAAGTGTGTACGATGTGTAAAAGTTTGTACAAGGATGTACAAGGTTGTACAAGTGTGTACAAGGTTGTACAATTGTGTACAAGGCTGTACAAGTGTGTACAAGGTTGTACAATTTTGTACAAGGCTGTACAAGTGTGTACAAGGTTGTACAAGTGTGTACAAGGCTGTACAATTGTGTACAAGGTTGTACAAGTGTGTACAAGGTTGTACAAGTGTGTACAAGGTTGTACAATTGTGTACAAGGCTGTACAAGTGTGTACAAGGTTGTACAAGTGTGTACAAGGTTGTACAAGTGTGTATAAGGTTGTACAAGTGTGTACAAGGTTGTACAAGTGTGTACAAGGTTGTACAATTGTGTTTCAGGTTGTACAAGTGTGTACAAGGTTGTACAAGTGTGTACAAGGGTGAACAATCGTGTACAAGGATGTACAAGTTTGTACAAGTTTGTACAAGGTTGTACAAGTGTGTACATGGATGTACAAGTTTGTACAAGGGTGCACAAGTGTGTACAAGGGTGTACAATCGTGTACAAGCTTGTACAAGTGTGTACAAGGGTGTACAGGTTTGTACAAGGTTGTACAAGGTTGTACAAGTGTGTACAAGGGTGTACAAATGTGTACAAGGATGTAAAAGTTTGTACAAGTGTGTACAAGTTTGTACAAGGTTGTACAAGTGTGTACAAGGTTTTACAATTGTGTACAAGGTTGTACAAGTTTGTACAAGGGAGTACAAGTTTGTACAAGATTGTACAAGTGTGTACTGGGCTGTACAAGTGTGTACAAGATTGTATAAGTTTGTACAAGGTTGTACAAGTGTGTACAAGGGTGTACAAGTGTGTACAAATGTGTACAAGTTTTACAAGGTTGTACAAGTGTGTACAAGGTTGTACAAGTTGTGTACAAGGTTGTACATGTGTGTACAAGGGTGTACAAGTTTTTACAAGGCTCTACAAGTGTGTACAAGGTTGTACAAGGCTGTACAAGTGTGTACAAGGTTGTACAAGGTTGTACAAGTGTGTACAAAGGTGTACAAGTTTTTACGAGGATGTACAAGTGTGTACAAGGTTGTACAAGTGTGTACAAGGCTGTACAATTGTGTACAAGGTTGTACAAGTGTGTACAAGGTTGTACAAGTGTGTACAAGGTTGTACAATTGTGTACAAGGCTGTACAAGTGTGTACAAGGTTGTACAAGTGTGTACAAGGCTGTACAATTGTGTACAAGGTTGTACAAGTGTGTACAAGGTTGTACAAGTGTGTACAAGGTTGTACAATTGTGTACAAGGCTGTACAAGTGTGTTCAAGGTTGTACAAGTGTGTACAAGGTTGTACAAGTGTGTACAAGGTTGTACAATTGTGTACAAGGTTGTACAAGTGTGTACAAGGTTGTACAAGTGTGTACAAGGTTGTACAAGTGTGTACAAGGTTGTACAAGTGTGTACAAGGTTGTACAAGTGTGTACAAGGTTGTACAAGTGTGTACAAGGTTATACAAGTGTGTACAAGGTTGTACAAGTGTGTACAAGGTTGTACAAGTGTGTACAAGGTTGTACAAGTGTGTACAAGCTTGTACAAGTGTGTACAAGCTTGTACAAGTGTGTACAAGCTTGTACAAGTGTGTACAAGCTTGTACAAGTGTGTACAAGGGTGTACAAGTGTGTACAAGGTTGTACAAGTTTTTACAAGGTTGTACAAGTGTGTACAAGGCTGTAAAATCGTGTACAAGGATGTACAAGTTTGTACAAGTTTGTACAAGGTTGTACAAGTGTGTATAAGGATGTACAAGTTTGTACAAGGGTGTACAAGTGTGTACGATAAGTAAAAGTGTGTACAAGGGTGTACAAGGTTGTACAAGTGTGTACAAGGTTTTACAATTGTGTACAAGGCTGTACAAGTGTGTACAAGGTTGTACAATTGTGTACAAGGCTGTACAAGTGTGTACAAGGTTGTACAAGTGTGTACAAGGTTGTACAAGTGTGTACAAGGTTGTACAATTGTGTAAAAGGTTGTACAAGTGTGTAAAAGGTTGTACAAGTGTGTACAAGGTTGTACAAGTGTGTACAAGGTTGTACAAGTGTGTACAAGGTTGTACAAGTGTGTACAAGGTTGTACAAGTGTGTACAATGTTGTATAGGTGTGTACAAGGTTGTACAAGTGTGTACAAGGTTGTACAAGTGTGTACAACCTTGTACAAGTGTGTACAAGCTTGTACAAGTGTGTACAAGCTTGTACAAGTGTGTACAAGGGTGTACAAGTGTGTACAAGGGTGTACAAGTGTGTACAAGGTTGTACAAGTTTTTACAAGGTTGTACAAGTGTGTACAAGGGTGTAAAATCGTGTACAAGGATGTACAAGTTTGTACAAGTTTGTACAAGGTTGTACAAGTGTGTACAAGGATGTACAAGTTTGTACAAGGTTGTACAAGTGTGTACGATAAGTAAAAGTGTGTACAAGGGTGTACAAGGTTGTACAAGTGTGTACAAGGTTTTACAATTGTGTACAAGGCTGTACAAGTGTGTACAAGGTTGTACAATTGTGTACAAGGCTGTACAAGTGTGTACAAGGTTGTACAAGTGTGTACAAGGTTGTACAAGTGTGTACAAGGTTGTACAAGTGTGTACAAGGTTGTACAAGTGTGTACAAGGTTGTACAAGTGTGTACAAGGTTGTACAAGTGTGTACAAGGTTGTACAAGTGTGTACAAGGTTGTACAAGTTTGTACAAGGTTGTACAAGTGTGTACATGGTTGTACAAGTGTGTACAAGCTTGTACAAGTGTGTACAAGGGTGTACAAGTGTGTACAAGGTTGTACAAGTTTTTACAAGGTTGTACAAGTGTGTACAAGGGTGTAAAATCGTAAACAAGGATGTACAAGTTTGTACAAGGTTGTACAAGTGTGTACAAGGATGTACAAGTTTGTACAAGGGTGTACAAGTGTGTACGATAAGTAAAAGTGTGTACAAGGGTGTACAAGGTTGTACAAGTGTGTACAAGGTTGTACAATTGTGTACAAGGCTGTACAAGTGTGTACAAGGTTGTACAATTGTGTACAAGGCTGTTCAAGTGTGTAAAAGGTTGTACAAGTGTGTACAAGGTTGTACAAGTGTGTACAAGGTTGTACAAGTGTGTACAAGGTTGTACAAGTGTGTACAAGGTTGTATAAGTGTGTACGAGGTTGTACAATTGTGTACAAGGTTGTACAAGTGTGTACAAGTATGTACAATTGTGTACAAGGCTGTACAAGTGTGTACAAGGTTGTACAAGGTTGTACAAGTGTGTACAAGGGTGTACAAGTTTTTACAAGGTTGTACAAGTGTGTACAAGGTTGTACAAGTGTGTACAAGGCTGTACAATTGTGTACAAGGTTGTACAAGTGTGTACAAGGTTGTACAAGTGTGTACAAGGTTGTACAATTGTGTACAAGGCTGTACAAGTGTGTACAAGGTTGTACAAGTGTGTACAAGGCTGTACAATTGTGTACAAGGTTGTACAAGTGTGTACAAGGTTGTACAAGTGTGTACAAGGTTGTACAATTGTGTACAAGACTGTACAAGTGTGTACAAAGTTGTGCAAGTGTAAACAAGGTTGTACAAGTGTGTACAAGGTTGTACAATTGTGTACAAGGTTGTACAAGTGTGTACAAGGTTGTACAAGTGTGTACAAGGGTGTACAATCGTGTACAAGGATGTACAAGTTTGTACAAGGTTGTACAAGTGTGTACAAGGGTGTACAAGTGTGTACAAATGTGTACAAGTGTGTACAGGGGTGTACAAGTTTGTACAAGGGTGTACAAGTTTTACAAGGTTGTACAAGTGTGTACAAGGTTGTACAAGTTGTGTACTGGGTTGTACAAGTGTGTACAAGATTGTATAAGTTTGTACAAGGTTGTACAAGTGTGTACAAGGGTGTACAAGTGTGTACAAATGTGTACAAGTGTGTACAGGGGTGTACAAGTTTGTACAAGGGTGTACAAGTTTTACAAGGTTGTACAAGTGTGTACAAGGTTGTACAAGTTGTGTACAAGGTTGTACATGTGTGTACAAGGGTGTACAAGTGTGTACAAGGTTGTACAAGTGTGTACAAGCTTGGACAAGTGTGTACAAGGGTGTACAAGTGTGTACAAGGTTGTACAAGTTTTTACAAGGTTGTACAAGTGTGTACAAGGGTGTAAAATCGTGTACAAGGATGTACAAGTTTGTACAAGTTTGTACAAGGTTGTACAAGTGTGTACAAGGATGTACAAGTTTGTACAAGGGTGTACAAGTGTGTACGATAAGTAAAAGTGTGTACAAGTGTGTACAAGGTTGTACAATTGTGTACAAGGCTGTACAAGTGTGTACAAGGATGTACAAGTTTGTACAAGGGTGTACAAGTGTGTACGATGTGTAAAAGTTTGTACAAGGGTGTACAAGGTTGTACAAGTGTGTACAAGGTTGTACAATTGTGTACAAGGCTGTACAAGTGTGTACAAGGTTGTACAATTTTGTACAAGGCTGTACAAGTGTGTACAAGGTTGTACAAGTGTGTACAATGCTGTACAAGTGTGTACAATGCTGTACAATTGTGTACAAGGTTGTACAAGTGTGTACAAGGTTGTACAAGTGTGTACAAGGTTGTACAATTGTGTACAAGGCTGTACAAGTGTGTACAAGGTTGTACAAGTGTGTACAAGGTTGTACAAGTGTGTACAAGGTTGTACAAGTGTGTACAAGGTTGTACAATTGTGTTTTTTAGGTTGTACAAGTGTGTACAAGGTTGTACAAGTGTGTACAAGGGTGAACAATCGTGTACAAGGATGTACAAGTTTGTACAAGTTTGTACAAGTTTGTACAAGGTTGTACAAGTGTGTACAAGGATGTACAAGTTTGTACAAGGGTGCACAAGTGTGTACAAGGGTGTACAATCGTGTACAAGCTTGTACAAGTGTGTACAAGGGTGTACAGGTTTGTACAAGGTTGTACAAGGTTGTACAAGTGTGTACAAGGGTGTACAAATGTGTACAAGGATGTAAAAGTTTGTACAAGTGTGTACAAGTTTGTACAAGGTTGTACAAGTGTGTACAAGGTTTTACAATTGTGTACAAGGTTGTACAAGTTTGTACAAGGGAGTACAAGTTTGTACAAGATTGTACAAGTGTGTACTGGGTTGTACAAGTGTGTACAAGATTGTATAAGTTTGTACAAGGTTGTACAAGTGTGTACAAGGGTGTACAAGTGTGTACAAATGTGTACAAGTTTTACAAGGTTGTACAAGTGTGTACAAGGTTGTACAAGTTGTGTACAAGGTTGTACATGTGTGTACAAGGGTGTACAAGTTTTTACAAGGCTCTACAAGTGTGTACAAGGTTGTACAAGGCTGTACAAGTGTGTACAAGGTTGTACAAGGTTGTACAAGTGTGTACAAAGGTGTACAAGTTTTTACGAGGATGTACAAGTGTGTACAAGGTTGTACAAGTATGTACAAGGCTGTACAATTGTGTACAAGGTTGTACAAGTGTGTACAAGGTTGTACAAGTGTGTACAAGGTTGTACAATTGTGTACAAGGCTGTACAAGTGTGTACAAGGTTGTACAAGTGTGTACAAGGCTGTACAATTGTGTACAAGGTTGTACAAGTGTGTACAAGGTTGTACAAGTGTGTACAAGGTTGTACAATTGTGTACAAGGCTGTACAAGTGTGTTCAAGGTTGTACAAGTGTGTAGAAGGTTGTACAAGTGTGTACAAGGTTGTACAATTGTGTACAAGGTTGTACAAGTGTGTACAAGGTTGTACAAGTGTGTACAAGGTTGTACAAGTGTGTACAAGGTTGTACAAGTGTGTACAAGGTTGTACAAGTGTGTACAAGGTTGTACAAGTGTGTACAAGGTTGTACAAGTGTGTACAAGGTTGTACAAGTGTGTACAAGGTTGTACAAGTGTGTACAAGGTTGTACAAGTGTGTACAAGGTTGTACAAGTGTGTACAAGGTTGTACAAGTGTGTACAAGCTTGTACAAGTGTGTAAAAGGGTGTAAAATCGTGTACAAGGATGTACAAGTTTGTACAAGTTTGTACAAGGTTGTACAAGTGTGTATAAGGATGTACAAGTTTGTACAAGGGTGTACAAGTGTGTACGATAAGTAAAATTGTGTACAAGGGTGTACAAGGTTGTACAAGTGTGTACAAGGTTTTACAATTGTGTACAAGGCTGTACAAGTGTGTACAAGGTTGTACAATTGTGTACAAGGCTGTACAAGTGTGTACAAGGTTGTACAAGTGTGTACAAGGTTGTACAAGTGTGTACAAGGTTGTACAAGTGTGTACAAGGTTGTACAAGTGTGTACAAGGTTGTACAAGTGTGTACAAGGTTGTACAAGTGTGTACAAGGTTGTACAAGTGTGTACAAGGTTGTACAAGTGTGTACAAGGTTGTACAAGTGTGTACAAGGTTGTACAAGTGTGTACAAGGTTGTACAAGTGTGTACAAGGTTGTACAAGTGTGTACAAGGTTGTACAAGTGTGTACAAGGTTGTACAAGTGTGTACAAGCTTGTACAAGTGTGTACAAGGATGTACAAGTTTGTACAAGGGTGTACAAGTGTGTACGATAAGTAAAAGTATGTACAAGGGTGTACAAGGTTGTACAAGTGTGTACAAGGTTGTACAATTGTGTACAAGGCTGTACAAGTGTGTACAAGGTTGTACAATTGTGTACAAGGCTGTACAAGTGTGTACAGCCTTGTACAAAGGTACAACTTGGGTGTTCAAAGGTACACAGGGGTGTACAAGTTTGTACAAGGGTGTACAAGTTTTACAAGGTTGTACAAGTGTGTACAAGGTTGTACAAGTTGTGTACTGGGTTGTACAAGTGTGTACAAGATTGTATAAGTTTGTACAAGGTTGTACAAGTGTGTACAAGGGTGTACAAGTGTGTACAAATGTGTACAAGTGTGTACAGGGGTGTACAAGTTTGTTGTACAAGTGTGTACAAGGTTGTACAAGTTGTGTACAAGGTTGTACATGTGTGTACAAGGGTGTACAAGTGTGTACAAGGTTGTACAAGTGTGTACAAGCTTGTACAAGTGTGTACAAGGGTGTACAAGTGTGTACAAGGTTGTACAAGTTTTTACAAGGTTGTACAAGTGTGTACAAGGGTGTAAAATCGTGTACAAGGATGTACAAGTTTGTACAATTTTGTACAAGGTTGTACAAGTGTGTACAAGGATGTACAAGTTTGTACAAGGGTGTACAAGTGTGTACGATAAGTAAAAGTGTGTACAAGGGTGTACAAGGTTGTACAAGTGTGTACAAGGTTGTACAATTGTGTACAAGGCTGTACAAGTGTGTACAAGGTTGTACAATTGTGTACAAGGCTGTACAAGTGTGTACAAGATTGTACAAGTGTGTACAAGGTTGTACAAGTGTGTACAAGGTTGTACAAGTGTGTACAAGGTTGTACAAGTGTGTACAAGGTTGTACAAGTGTGTACGAGGTTGTACAATTGTGTACGAGGTTGTACAAGTGTGTACAAGGTGTACGAGGTGTGTACAGGGGTGTACAAGTTTGTACAAGGGTGTACAAGTTTTACAAGGTTGTACAAGTGTGTAAAAGGTTGTACAAGTGTGTACAAGGTTGTACAAGTGTGTACAAGGTTGTACAAGTGTGTACAAGGTTGTACAAGTGTGTACAAGGTTGTACAAGTGTGTACAAGGTTGTACAAGTGTGTACAAGGTTGTACAAGTGTGTACGAGGTTGTACAATTGTGTACGAGGTTGTACAATTGTGTACGAGGTTGTACAATTGTGTACAAGGCTGTACAAGTGTGTACAAGGTTGTACAATTGTGTACAAGGCTGTACAAGTGTGTACAAGGTTGTACAAGGTTGTACAAGTGTGTACAAGGGTGTACAAGTTTTTACAAGGTTGTACAAGTGTGTACAAGGTTGTACAAGTGTGTACAAGGCTGTACAATTGTGTACAAGGTTGTACAAGTGTGTACAAGGTTGTACAAGTGTGTACAAGGTTGTACAATTGTGTACAAGGCTGTACAAGTGTGTACAAGGTTGTACAAGTGTGTATAAGGCTGTACAATTGTGTACAAGGTTGTACAAGTGTGTACAAGGTTGTACAAGTGTGTACAAGGTTGTACAAGTGTGTACAAGGTTGTACAATTGTGTACAAGACTGTACAAGTGTGTACAAAGTTGTGCAAGTGTGTACAAGGTTGTACAAGTGTGTACAAGGTTGTACAATTGTGTACAAGGTTGTACAAGTGTGTACAAGGTTGTACAAGTGTGTACAAGGGTGTACAATCGTGTACAATGATGTACAAGTTTGTACAAGATTTTACAAGTGTGTACTGGGTTGTACAAGTGTGTACAAGATTGTATAAGTTTGTACAAGGTTGTACAAGTGTGTACAAGGGTGTACAAGTGTGTACAAATGTGTACAAGTGTGTACAGGGGTGTACAAGTTTGTACAACGGTGTACAAGTTTTACAAGGTTGTACAAGTGTGTACAAGGTTGTACAAGTTGTGTACTGGGTTGTACAAGTGTGTACAAGATTGTATAAGTTTGTACAAGGTTGTACAAGTGTGTACAAGGTTGTACAAGTGTGTACAAGGTTGTACAAGTGTGTACAAGGTTGTACAAGTGTGTACAAGGGTGTAAAATCGTGTACAAGGATGTACAAGTTTGTACAAGTTTGTACAAGGTTGTACAAGTGTGTACAAGGATGTACAAGTTTGTACAAGGGTGTACAAGTGTGTACGATAAGTAAAAGTGTGTACAAGGGTGTACAAGGTTGTACAAGTGTGTACAAGGTTTTACAATTGTGTACAAGGCTGTACAAGTGTGTACAAGGTTGTACAAGTGTGTACAAGGTTGTACAATTGTGTACAAGGCTGTACTATTGTGTACAAGGTTGTACAAGTGTGTACAAGGTTGTACAAGTGTGTACAAGGTTGTACAATTTAGTACAAGGCTGTACAAGTGTGTTCAAGGTTGTAATAGTGTGTACAAGGTTGTACAAGTGTGTACAAGGGTGTACAATTGTGTACAAGGATGTACAAGTGTGTACAAGGTTGTACAAGTGTGTACAAGGATGTACAAGTTTGTACAAGGGCTGTACAAGTGTGTACGATGTGTAAAAGTTTGTACAAGGGTGTACAAGTTTGTACAAGTGTGTACAAGGTTGTACAATTGTGTACAAGGCTGTACAAGTGTGTACAAGGTTGTACAATTTTGTACAAGGCTGTACAAGTGTGTACAAGGATGTACAAGTGTGTACAAGGCTGTACAATTGTGTACAAGGTTGTACAAGTTTGTACAAGGGTGTACAAGTGTGTACGATAAGTAAAAGTGTGTACAAGGGTGTACAAGGTTGTACAAGTGTGTACAAGGTTGTACAATTGTGTACAAGGCTGTACAAGTGTGTACAAGGTTGTACAATTGTGTACAAGGTTGTACAATTGTGTACAAGGCTGTACAAGTGTGTAAAAGGTTGTACAAGTGTGTACAAGGTTGTACAAGTGTGTACAAGGTTGTACAAGTGTGTACAAGGTTGTACAAGTGTGTACAAGGTTGTACAAGTGTGTACAAGGTTGTACAAGTGTGTACAAGGCTGTACAATTGTGTACAAGGTTGTACAAGTGTGTACAAGGTTGTACAAGTGTGTAAAAGGTTGTACAATTGTGTACAAGGCTGTACAAGTGTGTACAAGGTTGTACAAGTGTGTACAAGGTTGTACAAGTGTGTAAAAGGTTGTACAATTGTGTACAAGGCTGTACAAGTGTGTACAAGGTTGTACAAGTGTGTACGAGGTTGTACAATTGTGTACAAGGTTGTACAAGTGTGTACAAGTATGTACAATTGTGTACAAGGCTGTACAAGTGTGTACAAGGTTGTACAAGGTTGTACAAGTGTGTACAAGGGTGTACAAGTTTTTACAAGGTTGTACAAGTGTGTACAAGGTTGTACAAGTGTGTACAAGGCTGTACAATTGTGTACAAGGTTGTACAAGTGTGTACAAGGTTGTACAAGTGTGTAAAAGGTTGTACAATTGTGTACAAGGCTGTACAAGTGTGTACAAGGTTGTACAAGTGTGTACAAGGCTGTACAATTGTGTACAAGGTTGTACAAGTGTGTACAAGGTTTTACAAGTGTGTACAAGGTTGTACAATTGTGTACAAGACTGTACAAGGGTGTACAAAGTTGTGCAAGTGTGTACAAGGTTGTACAAGTGTGTACAAGGTTGTACAATTGTGTACAATGTTGTACAAGTGTGTACAAGGTTGTACAAGTGTGTACAAGGGTGTACAATCGTGTACAAGGATGTACAAGTTTGTACAAGATTGTACAAGTGTGTACTGGGTTGTACAAGTGTGTACAAGATTGTATAAGTTTGTACAAGGTTGTACAAGTGTGTACAAGGGTGTACAAGTGTGTACAAATGTGTACAAGTGTGTTCAGGGGTGTACAAGTTTGTACAAGGGTGTACAAGTTTTACAAGGTTGTACAAGTGTGTACAAGGTTGTACAAGTTGTGTACTGGGTTGTACAAGTGTGTACAAGATTGTATAAGTTTGTACAAGGTTGTACAAGTGTGTACAAGGGTGTACAAGTGTGTACAAATGTGTACAAGTGTAAACAGGGGTGTACAAGTTTGTACAAGGGTGTACAAGTTTTACAAGGTTGTACAAGTGTGTACAATGTTGTACAAGTTGTGTACAAGGTTGTACATGTGTGTACAAGGGTGTACAAGTGTGTACAAGGTTGTACAAGTGTGTACAAGCTTGTACAAGTGTGTACAAGGGTGTACAAGTGTGTACAAGATTGTACAAGTTTTTACAAGGTTGTACAAACGTGTACAAGGGTGTAAAATCGTGTACAAGGATGTACAAGTTTGTACAAGTTTGTACAAGGTTGTACAAGTGTGTACAAGGATGTACAAGTTTGTACAAGGGTGTACAAGTGTGTACGATAAGTAAAAGTGTGTACAAGGGTGTACAAGGTTGTACAAGTGTGTACAAGGTTGTACAATTGTGTACAAGGCTGTACAAGTGTGTACAAGGTTGTACAATTGTGTACAAGGCTGTACAAGTGTGTACAAGATTGTACAAGTGTGTACAAGGTTGTACAAGTGTGTACAAGGATGTACAAGTTTGTACAAGGGTGTACAAGTGTGTACGATGTGTAAAAGTTTGTACAAGGATGTACAAGGTTGTACAAGTGTGTACAAGGTTGTACAATTGTGTACAAGGCTGTACAAGTGTGTACAAGGTTGTACAATTTTGTACAAGGCTGTACAAGTGTGTACAAGGTTGTACAAGTGTGTACAAGGCTGTACAATTGTGTACAAGGTTGTACAAGTGTGTACAAGGTTGTACAAGTGTGTACAAGGTTGTACAATTGTGTACAAGGCTGTACAAGTGTGTACAAGGTTGTACAAGTGTGTACAAGGTTGTACAAGTGTGTATAAGGTTGTACAAGTGTGTACAAGGTTGTACAAGTGTGTACAAGGTTGTACAATTGTGTTTCAGGTTGTACAAGTGTGTACAAGGTTGTACAAGTGTGTACAAGGGTGAACAATCGTGTACAAGGATGTACAAGTTTGTACAAGTTTGTACAAGGTTGTACAAGTGTGTACATGGATGTACAAGTTTGTACAAGGGTGCACAAGTGTGTACAAGGGTGTACAATCGTGTACAAGCTTGTACAAGTGTGTACAAGGGTGTACAGGTTTGTACAAGGTTGTACAAGGTTGTACAAGTGTGTACAAGGGTGTACAAATGTGTACAAGGATGTAAAAGTTTGTACAAGTGTGTACAAGTTTGTACAAGGTTGTACAAGTGTGTACAAGGTTTTACAATTGTGTACAAGGTTGTACAAGTTTGTACAAGGGAGTACAAGTTTGTACAAGATTGTACAAGTGTGTACTGGGCTGTACAAGTGTGTACAAGATTGTATAAGTTTGTACAAGGTTGTACAAGTGTGTACAAGGGTGTACAAGTGTGTACAAATGTGTACAAGTTTTACAAGGTTGTACAAGTGTGTACAAGGTTGTACAAGTTGTGTACAAGGTTGTACATGTGTGTACAAGGGTGTACAAGTTTTTACAAGGCTCTACAAGTGTGTACAAGGTTGTACAAGTGTGTACAAGGTTGTACAATTGTGTACAATGTTGTACAAGTGTGTACAAGGTTGTACAAGTGTGTACAAGGGTGTACAATCGTGTACAAGGATGTACAAGTTTGTACAAGATTGTACAAGTGTGTACTGGGTTGTACAAGTGTGTACAAGATTGTATAAGTTTGTACAAGGTTGTACAAGTGTGTACAAGGGTGTACAAGTGTGTACAAATGTGTACAAGTGTGTTCAGGGGTGTACAAGTTTGTACAAGGGTGTACAAGTTTTACAAGGTTGTACAAGTGTGTACAAGGTTGTACAAGTTGTGTACTGGGTTGTACAAGTGTGTACAAGATTGTATAAGTTTGTACAAGGTTGTACAAGTGTGTACAAGGGTGTACAAGTGTGTACAAATGTGTACAAGTGTAAACAGGGGTGTACAAGTTTGTACAAGGGTGTACAAGTTTTACAAGGTTGTACAAGTGTGTACAATGTTGTACAAGTTGTGTACAAGGTTGTACATGTGTGTACAAGGGTGTACAAGTGTGTACAAGGTTGTACAAGTGTGTACAAGCTTGTACAAGTGTGTACAAGGGTGTACAAGTGTGTACAAGATTGTACAAGTTTTTACAAGGTTGTACAAACGTGTACAAGGGTGTAAAATCGTGTACAAGGATGTACAAGTTTGTACAAGTTTGTACAAGGTTGTACAAGTGTGTACAAGGATGTACAAGTTTGTACAAGGGTGTACAAGTGTGTACGATAAGTAAAAGTGTGTACAAGGGTGTACAAGGTTGTACAAGTGTGTACAAGGTTGTACAATTGTGTACAAGGCTGTACAAGTGTGTACAAGGTTGTACAATTGTGTACAAGGCTGTACAAGTGTGTACAAGATTGTACAAGTGTGTACAAGGTTGTACAAGTGTGTACAAGGATGTACAAGTTTGTACAAGGGTGTACAAGTGTGTACGATGTGTAAAAGTTTGTACAAGGATGTACAAGGTTGTACAAGTGTGTACAAGGTTGTACAATTGTGTACAAGGCTGTACAAGTGTGTACAAGGTTGTACAATTTTGTACAAGGCTGTACAAGTGTGTACAAGGTTGTACAAGTGT
The DNA here is from genome assembly GCF_028750875.1 of Macrosteles quadrilineatus. Taxonomy (NCBI): domain Eukaryota; kingdom Metazoa; phylum Arthropoda; class Insecta; order Hemiptera; family Cicadellidae; genus Macrosteles; species Macrosteles quadrilineatus. The sequence continues at coordinate 469 of NW_026543239.1, read as the reverse complement.
GTACAAGGCTGTACAATTGTGTACAAGGTTGTACAAGTGTGTACAAGGTTGTACAAGTGTGTACAAGGTTGTACAATTGTGTACAAGGCTGTACAAGTGTGTACAAGGTTGTACAAGTGTGTACAAGGTTGTACAAGTGTGTATAAGGTTGTACAAGTGTGTACAAGGTTGTACAAGTGTGTACAAGGTTGTACAATTGTGTTTCAGGTTGTACAAGTGTGTACAAGGTTGTACAAGTGTGTACAAGGGTGAACAATCGTGTACAAGGATGTACAAGTTTGTACAAGTTTGTACAAGGTTGTACAAGTGTGTACATGGATGTACAAGTTTGTACAAGGGTGCACAAGTGTGTACAAGGGTGTACAATCGTGTACAAGCTTGTACAAGTGTGTACAAGGGTGTACAGGTTTGTACAAGGTTGTACAAGGTTGTACAAGTGTGTACAAGGGTGTACAAATGTGTACAAGGA
>NW_026543238.1:0-40931 GCF_028750875.1 Macrosteles quadrilineatus | reverse complement strand
GTTGTACAAGTGTGTACAAGGGTGTACAAGTTTGTACAAGTGTGTACAAGTTTGTACAAGTGTGTACAAGTTTGTACAAGGTTGTACAAATGTACACAAGGGTGTACAAAAGTGTATAAGAGTGCACAAGTTTGTACAAGGTTGTACAAGTGTGTACAAGTTTGTACAAGGTTGTACAAGTGTGTACAAGTTTGTACAAGGTTGTACAAACGTGTACAATTGTGTACAAGGTTGTACAAGTGTGTACAAGGTTGTACAAATGTGTACAAGGTTGTACAAGTGTGTACAAGGTTGTACAAGTGTGTACAAGGTTGTACAAGTGTGTACAAGGTTGTACAAGTGTGTACAAGGTTGTACAAGTGTGTACAAGGTTGTACAAGTGTGTACAAGGGTGCACAAGTGTGTACAAGGGTGTACAATCGTGTACAAGCTTGTACAATCGTGTACAAGCTTGTACAAGTGTGTACAAGGGTTTACAGGTTTGTACAAGGTTGTACAACTGTGTACAAGGGTGTACAAATGTGTACAAGGATGTAAAAGTTTGTACAAGTGTGTACAAGTTTGTACAAGGTTGTACAAGTGTGTACAAAGTTTTACAATTGTGTACAAGGTTGTACAAGTGTGTACAAGGTTGTACAAGTGTGTACAAGGTTGTACAAGTGTGTACAAGGTTGTACAAGTGTGTACAAGTTTGTACAAGTGTGTACAAGGTTGTACAAGTGTGTACAAAGGTGTACAAGTGTGTACAAGGTTGTACAAGTTTGTACAAGTGTGTACAAGTGTGTACAAGGTTGTACAAGTGTGTACAAGGTTGTACAAGTGTGTACAAGGTTGTACAAGTGTGTACAAGGTTGTACAAGTGTGTACAAAGGTGTACAAGTGTGTACAAGGTTGTACAAGTGTGTACAAGGTTGAACAAGTGTGTACAAGGTTGTACAAGGTTGTACAATTGTGTACAAGGTTGTACAAGTGTGTACAAGGTTGTACAAGTGTGTACAAGGGTGTACAAGTTTGTACAAGTGTGTACAAGTTTGTACAAGTGTGTACAAGTCTGTACAAGGTTGTACAAATGTATACAAGGGTGTACAAAAGTGTACAAGGGTGCACAAGTTTGTACAAGGGTGTACAAGTGTGTACAAGCTTGTACAAGTGTGTACAAGGGTGTACAGGTTTGTACAAGGTTGTACAAGTGTTTACAAGGGTGTACAAGTATGTACAAGAATGTAAAAGTTTGTACAAGTGTGTACAAGTTTGTAAAAGGTTGTACAAGTGTGTACAAGGGTGTACAAGTGTGTACAAGGGTGCACAAGTGTGTACAAGGGTGTACAATCGTGTACAATCTTGTACAAGTGTGTACAAGGGTGTACAGGTTTGTACAAGGTTGTACAAGTGTGTACAAGGTTGTACAAGTGTGTACAAGGGTGTACAAGTTTGTACAAGTGTGTACAAGTTTGTACAATTGTGTACAAGTTTGTACAAGGTTGTACAAATGTATACAAGGGTGTACAAAAGTAAACAAGGGTGCACAAGTTTGTACAAGGGTGTACAAGTATGTACAAGCTTGTACAAGTGTGTACAAGCTTGTACAAGTGTGTACAAGGGTGTACAGGTTTGTACAAGTTTGTACAAGTGTTTACAAGGGTGTACAAGTATGTACAAGAATGTACAAGTTTGTACAAGTGTATACAAGTTTGTAAAAGGTTGTACAAGTGTGTACAAGGGTGTACAAGTGTGTACAAGGGTGCACAAGTGTGTACAAGGGTGTACAATCGTGTACAAGCTTGTACAAGTGTGTTCAAGGGTGTACAGGTTTGTACAAGGTTGTACAAGTGTGTACAAGGGTGTACAAATGTGTACAAGGATGTAAAAGTTTGTACAAGTGTGTACAAGTTTGTACAAGTCTGTACAAGTAAGTACAAGTTTGTACAAGGGTGCACAAGTGTGTACATGGTTGTACAAGTGTGTACAAGCTTGTACAAGTGTGTACAAGGTTGTACAAGTGTGTACAAGGTTGTACAAGTGTGTACAAGGTTGTACAAGTGTGTACAAGGTTGTACAAGTGTGTACAAGGTTGTACAAGTGTGTACATGGTTGTACAAGTGTGTACAAGGTTGTACAAGTGTGTACAAGGTTGTACAAGTGTGTACAACGGTGCACAAGTGTGTACAAGGGTGTACAATCGTGTACAAGCTTGTACAAGTTTTTACAAGGTTGTACAAGTGTGTACAAGGTTGTACAAGTGTGTACAAGGTTGTACAAGTGTGTACAAGGTTGTACAAGTGTGTACAAGGTTGTATAAGTGTGTACAAAGGTGTACAAGTGTGTACAAGGTTGTACAAGTGTGTACAAGGTTGTACAAGTGTGTACATGGTTGTACAAGGTTGTACAATTGTGTACAAGGTTGTACAAGTGTGTACAAGGTTGTACAATGTGTACAAGTGTGTACAAGTTTGTACAAGTGTGTACAAGTTTGTACATGTGTGTACAAGTTTGTACAAGGTTGTACAAATGTATACAAGGGTGTACAAAAGTGTACAAGGGTGCACAAGTTTGTACAAGGGTGTACAAGTGTGTACAAGCTTGTACAAGTGTGTACAAGCTTGTACAAGTGTGTAAAAGGGTGTACAGGTTTGTACAAGGTTGTACCATAGTGTACAAGGTTGTACAAGTGTGTACAAAGGTGTACAAGTGTGTACAAGGTTGTACAAGTGTGTACAAAGTTGTACAAGTGTGTACAAGTGTGTACAAGTTTGTACAAGGTTGCACAAATGTACACAAGGGTGTACAAAAGTGTATAAGGGTGCACAAGTTTGTACAAGGTTGTACAAGTGTGTACAAGTTTGTACAAGTGTGTACAAGTTTGTACAAGTGTGTACAAGTTTGTACAAGGTTGTACAAATGTACACAAGGGTGTACAAAAGTGTATAAGGGTGCACAAGTTTGTACAAGGTTGTACAAGTGTGTACAAGTTTGTACAAGGTTGTACAAGTGTGTACAAGTTTGTACATGGTTGTACAAACGTGTACAATTGTGTACAAGGTTGTACAAGTGTGTACAAGGTTGTACTATTTGTGTACAAGGTTGTACAAGTGTGTACAAGGTTGTACAAGTGTGTACAAGGTTGTACAAGTGTGTACAAGGGTGCACAAGTGTGTACAAGGGTGTACAATCGTGTACAAGCTTGTACAATCGTGTACAAGCTTGTACAAGTGTGTACAAGGGTTTACAGGTTTGTACAAGGTTGTACAACTGTGTACAAGGGTGTACAAATGTGTACAAGGATGTAAAAGTTTGTACAAGTGTGTACAAGTTTGTACAAGGTTGTACAAGTGTGTACAAAGTTTTACAATTGTGTACAAGGTTGTTCAAGTGTGTACAAGGTTGTACAAGTGTGTACAAGGTTGTACAAGTGTGTACAAGGTTGTACAAGTGTGTACAAGTTTGTACAAGTGTGTACAAGGTTGTACAAGTGTGTACAAAGGTGTACAAGTGTGTACAAGGTTGTACAAGTTTGTACAAGTGTGTACAAGTGTGTACAAGGTTGTACAAGTGTGTACAAGGTTGTACAAGTGTGTACAAGTTTGTACAAGTGTGTACAAGGTTGTACAAGTGTGTACAAAGGTGTACAAGTGTGTACAAGGTTGTACAAGTGTGTACAAGGTTGAACAAGTGTGTACAAGGTTGTACAAGGTTGTACAATTGTGTACAAGGTTGTACAAGTGTGTACAAGGTTGTACAAGTGTGTACAAGGGTGTACAAGTTTGTACAAGTGTGTACAAGTTTGTACAAGTGTGTACAAGTTTGTACAAGGTTGTACAAATGTATACAAGGGTGTACAAAAGTGTACAAGGGTGCACAAGTTTGTACAAGGGTGTACAAGTGTGTACAAGCTTGTACAAGTGTGTACAAGGGTGTACAGGTTTGTACAAGGTTGTACAAGTGTTTACAAGGGTGTACAAGTATGTACAAGAATGTAAAAGTTTGTACAAGTGTGTACAAGTTTGTAAAAGGTTGTACAAGTGTGTACAAGGGTGTACAAGTGTGTACAAGGGTGCACAAGTGTGTACAAGGGTGTACAATCGTGTACAATCTTGTACAAGTGTGTACAAGGGTGTACAGGTTTGTACAAGGTTGTACAAGTGTGTACAAGGTTGTACAAGTGTGTACAAGGGTGTACAAGTTTGTACAAGTGTGTACAAGTTTGTACAATTGTGTACAAGTTTGTACAAGGTTGTACAAATGTATACAAGGGTGTACAAAAGTAAACAAGGGTGCACAAGTTTGTACAAGGGTGTACAAGTGTGTACAAGCTTGTACAAGTGTGTACAAGCTTGTACAAGTGTGTACAAGGGTGTACAGGTTTGTACAAGTTTGTACAAGTGTTTACAAGGGTGTACAAGTATGTACAAGAATGTACAAGTTTGTACAAGTGTATACAAGTTTGTAAAAGGTTGTACAAGTGTGTACAAGGGTGTACAAGTGTGTACAAGGGTGCACAAGTGTGTACAAGGGTGTACAATCGTGTACAAGCTTGTACAAGTGTGTTCAAGGGTGTACAGGTTTGTACAAGGTTGTACAAGTGTGTACAAGGGTGTACAAATGTGTACAAGGATGTAAAAGTTTGTACAAGTGTGTACAAGTTTGTACAAGTCTGTACAAGTAAGTACAAGTTTGTACAAGGGTGCACAAGTGTGTACAAGGTTGTACAAGTGTGTACAAGCTTGTACAAGTGTGTACAAGGTTGTACAAGTGTGTACAAGGTTGTACAAGTGTGTACAAGGTTGTACAAGTGTGTACAAGGTTGTACAAGTGTGTACAAGGGTGCACAAGTGTGTACAAGGGTGTACAATCGTGTACAAGCTTGTACAAGTTTTTACAAGGTTGTACAAGTGTGTACAAGGTTGTACAAGTGTGTACAAGGGTGCACAAGTGTGTACAAGGGTGTACAATCGTGTACAAGCTTGTACAAGTTTTTACAAGGTTGTACAAGTGTGTACATGGTTGTACAAGGTTGTACAATTGTGTACAAGGTTGTACAAGTGTGTACAAGGTTGTGCAATGTGTACAAGGGTGTACAAGTTTGTACAAGTGTGTACAAGTTTGTACAAGGTTGTACAAATGTATACAAGGGTGTACAAAAGTGTACAAGGGTGCACAAGTTTGTACAAGGGTGTACAAGTGTGTACAAGCTTGTACAAGTGTGTACAAGCTTGTACAAGTGTGTACAAGGGTGTACAGGTTTGTACAAGGTTGTACAAGTGTTTACAAGGGTGTACAAAAGAATGTACAAGTTTGTACAAGTGTGTACAAGTTTGTAAAAGGTTGTACAAGTGTGTACAAGGTTGTACAAGTGTGTACAAGGTTGTACCATAGTGTACAAGGTTGTACAAGTGTGGACAAAGGTGTACAAGTGTGTACAAGGTTGTACAAGTGTGTACAAAGTTGTACAAGTGTGTACATGGTTGTACAAGGTTGTACAATTGTGTACAAGGTTGTACAAGTGTGTACAAGGTTGTACAAGTGTGTACAAGGGTGTACAAGTTTGTACAAGTGTGTACAAGTTTGTACAAGTGTGTACAAGTTTGTACAAGGTTGTACAAATGTACACAAGGGTGTACAAAAGTGTATAAGGGTGCACAAGTTTGTACAAGGTTGTACAAGTGTGTACAAGTTTGTACAAGGTTGTACAAGTTTGTACAAGGTTGTACAAGTGTGTACAAGTTTGTACAAGGTTGTACAAACGTGTACAATTGTGTACAAGGTTGTACAAGTGTGTACAAGGTTGTACAAATGTGTACAAGGTTGTACAAGTGTGTACAAGGTTGTACAAGTGTGTACAAGGTTGTACAAGTGTGTGCAAGGTTGTACAAGTGTGTACAAGGTTGTACAAGTGTGTACAAGGGTGCACAAGTGTGTACAAGGGTGTACAATCGTGTACAAGCTTGTACAATCGTGTACAAGCTTGTACAAGTGTGTACAAGGGTTTACAGGTTTGTACAAGGTTGTACAACTGTGTACAAGGGTGTACAAATGTGTACAAGGATGTAAAAGTTTGTACAAGTGTGTACAAGTTTGTACAAGGTTGTACAAGTGTGTACAAAGTTTTACAATTGTGTACAAGGTTGTACAAGTGTGTACAAGTTTGTACAAGTGTTTACAAGGGTGTACAAGTATGTACAAGAATGTACAAGTTTGTACAAGTGTATACAAGTTTGTAAAAGGTTGTACAAGTGTGTACAAGGGTGTACAAGTGTGTACAAGGGTGCACAAGTGTGTACAAGGGTGTACAATCGTGTACAAGCTTGTACAAGTGTGTTCAAGGGTGTACAGGTTTGTACAAGGTTGTACAAGTGTGTACAAGGGTGTACAAATGTGTACAAGGATGTAAAAGTTTGTACAAGTGTGTACAAGTTTGTACAAGTCTGTACAAGTAAGTACAAGTTTGTACAAGGGTGCACAAGTGTGTACAAGGTTGTACAAGTGTGTACAAGCTTGTACAAGTGTGTACAAGGTTGTACAAGTGTGTACAAGGTTGTACAAGTGTGTACAAGGTTGTACAAGTGTGTACAAGGTTGTACAAGTGTGTACATGGTTGTACAAGTGTGTACAAGGTTGTACAAGTGTGTACAAGGTTGTACAAGTGTGTACAAGGGTGCACAAGTGTGTACAAGGGTGTACAATCGTGTACAAGCTTGTACAAGTTTTTACAAGGTTGTACAAGTGTGTACAAGGTTGTACAAGTGTGTACAAGGTTGTACAAGTGTGTACAAGGTTGTACAAGTGTGTACAAGGTTGTATAAGTGTGTACAAAGGTGTACAAGTGTGTACAAGGTTGTACAAGTGTGTACAAGGTTGTACAAGTGTGTACATGGTTGTACAAGGTTGTACAATTGTGTACAAGGTTGTACAAGTGTGTACAAGGTTGTACAATGTGTACAAGTGTGTACAAGTTTGTACAAGTGTGTACAAGTTTGTACATGTGTGTACAAGTTTGTACAAGGTTGTACAAATGTATACAAGGGTGTACAAAAGTGTACAAGGGTGCACAAGTTTGTACAAGGGTGTACAAGTGTGTACAAGCTTGTACAAGTGTGTACAAGCTTGTACAAGTGTGTAAAAGGGTGTACAGGTTTGTACAAGGTTGTACAAGTGTTTACAAGGGTGTACAAAAGAATGTACAAGTTTGTACAAGTGTGTACAAGTTTGTACAAGTGTGTACAAGTTTGTAAAAGGTTGTACAAGTGTGTACAAGGTTGTACAAGTGTGTACAAGGTTGTACCATAGTGTACAAGGTTGTACAAGTGTGTACAAAGGTGTACAAGTGTGTACAAGGTTGTACAAGGTTGTACAAGTGTGTACAAGGTTGTACAAGTGTGTACAAGGTTGTACAAGTGTGTACAAGTTTGTACAAGTGTGTACAAGTTTGTACAAGGATGTACAAATGTGTACAAGGGTGTACAAAAGTGTACAAGGGTGAACAAGTTTGTACAAGGGTGTACAAGTGTGTACAAGCTTGTACAAGTGTGTACAAGCTTGTACAAGTGTGTACAAGGGTGTACAGGTTTGTACAAGTTTGTACAAGGGTGTACAAGTGTGTACAAGGGTGCACAAGTGTGTACAAGCTTGTACAAGTGTGTACAAGGGTGTACAGGTTTGTACAAGGTTGTACAAGTGTGTACAAGGATGTACAAGTATGTACAAGAATGTACAATTTTGTACAAGTGTGTACAAGGGTGCACAAGTGTGTACAAGGGTGTACAATCGTGTACAAGCTTGTACAAGTTTTTACAAGGTTGTACAAGTGTGTACATGGTTGTACAAGGTTGTACAATTGTGTACAAGGTTGTACAAGTGTGTACAAGGTTGTACAATGTGTACAAGGGTGTACAAGTTTGTACAAGTGTGTACAAGTTTGTACAAGTGTGTACAAGTTTGTACAAGGTTGTACAAATGTATGCAAGGGTGTACAAAAGTGTACAAGGGTGCACAAGTTTGTACAAGGGTGTACAAGTGTGTACAAGCTTGTACAAGTGTGTACAAGCTTGTACAAGTGTGTAAAAGGGTGTACAGGTTTGTACAAGGTTGTACAAGTGTTTACAAGGGTGTACAAAAGAATGTACAAGTTTGTACAAGTGTGTACAAGTTTGTAAAAGGTTGTACAAGTGTGTACAAGGTTGTACAAGTGTGTACAAGGTTGTACCATAGTGTACAAGGTTGTACAAGTGTGTACAAAGGTGTACAAGTGTGTACAAGGTTGTACAAGTGTGTACAAAGTTGTACAAGTGTGTACATGGTTGTACAAGGTTGTACAAGTGTGTACAAGGTTGTACAAGTGTGTACAAGGTTGTACAAGTGTGTACAAGTTTGTACAAGTGTGTACAAGTTTGTACAAGGATGTACAAATGTGTACAAGGGTGTACAAAAGTGTACAAGGGTGAACAAGTTTGTACAAGGGTGTACAAGTGTGTACAAGCTTGTACAAGTGTGTACAAGCTTGTACAAGTGTGTACAAGGGTGTACAGGTTTGTACAAGTTTGTACAAGGGTGTACAAGTGTGTACAAGGGTGCACAAGTGTGTACAAGCTTGTACAAGTGTGTACTAGGGTGTACAGGTTTGTACAAGGTTGTACAAGTGTGTACAAGGATGTACAAGTATGTACAAGAATGTATAATTTTGTACAAGTGTGTACAAGTTTGTAAAAGGTTGTACAAGTTTGTACAAGGGTGTACAAGTGTGTACAAGGCTGTACAAGTGTGTACAAGCTTGTACAAGTGTGTACAAGGGTGTACAAGTGTGTACAAGCTTGTACAAGTGTGTACAAGGGTGTACAAGTGTGTACAAGGTTGTACAAGTTTTTACAAGGTTGTACAAGTGTGTACAAGGTTGTACAAGTGTGTACAAGGTTGTACAAGTGTGTACAAGGTTGTGCAAGTGTGTACAAGGTTGTACAAGTGTGTACAAGGTTGAAAAAGTGTGTACAAGGTTGTACAAGTGTGTACAAGGTTGTACAAGTTTGTACAAGGTTGTACAAGTGTGTACAAGGTTGAAAAAGTGTGTACAAGGTTGTACAAGTGTGTACAAGGGTGTACAGGTTTGTACAAGGTTGTACAAGTGTGTACAAGGTTGTACAAGTGTGTACAAGGGTGTAAAAGTTTGTACAAGTGTGTACAAGTTTGTACAAGTGTGTACAAGTTTGTAAAAGGTTGTACAAGTTTGTACAAGGGTGTACAAGTGTGTACAAGGCTGTACAAGTGTGTACAAGCTTGTACAAGTGTGTACAAGGGTGTACAAGTGTGTACAAGCTTGTACAAGTGTGTACAAGGGTGTACAAGTGTGTACAAGGTTGTACAAGTTTTTACAAGGTTGTACAAGTGTGTACAAGCTTGTACAAGTGTGTACAAGGGTGTACAAGTGTGTACAAGCTTGTACAAGTGTGTACAAGGGTGTACAAGTGTGTACAAGGTTGTACAAGTTTTTACAAGGTTGTACAAGTGTGTACAAGGTTGTACAAGTGTGTACAAGGTTGTACAAGTGTGTACAAGGTTGTGCAAGTGTGTACAAGGTTGTACAAGTGTGTACAAGGTTGAAAAAGTGTGTACAAGGTTGTACAAGTGTGTACAAGGTTGTACAAGTGTGTACAAGGTTGTACAAGTGTGTACAAGGTTGAAAAAGTGTGTACAAGGTTGTACAAGTGTGTACAAGGGTGTACAGGTTTGTACAAGGTTGTACAAGTGTGTACAAGGTTGTACAAGTGTGTACAAGGGTGTAAAAGTTTGTACAAGTGTGTACAAGGGTGTACAATCGTGTACAAGCTTGTACAAGTTTTTACAAGGTTGTACAAGTGTGTACATGGTTGTACAAGGTTGTACAATTGTGTACAAGGTTGTACAAGTGTGTACAAGGTTGTGCAATGTGTACAAGGGTGTACAAGTTTGTACAAGTGTGTACAAGTTTGTACAAGGTTGTACAAATGTATACAAGGGTGTACAAAAGTGTACAAGGGTGCACAAGTTTGTACAAGGGTGTACAAGTGTGTACAAGCTTGTACAAGTGTGTACAAGCTTGTACAAGTGTGTACAAGGGTGTACAGGTTTGTACAAGGTTGTACAAGTGTTTACAAGGGTGTACAAAAGAATGTACAAGTTTGTACAAGTGTGTACAAGTTTGTAAAAGGTTGTACAAGTGTGTACAAGGTTGTACAAGTGTGTACAAGGTTGTACCATAGTGTACAAGGTTGTACAAGTGTGGACAAAGGTGTACAAGTGTGTACAAGGTTGTACAAGTGTGTACAAAGTTGTACAAGTGTGTACATGGTTGTACAAGGTTGTACAATTGTGTACAAGGTTGTACAAGTGTGTACAAGGTTGTACAAGTGTGTACAAGGGTGTACAAGTTTGTACAAGTGTGTACAAGTTTGTACAAGTGTGTACAAGTTTGTACAAGGTTGTACAAATGTACACAAGGGTGTACAAAAGTGTATAAGGGTGCACAAGTTTGTACAAGGTTGTACAAGTGTGTACAAGTTTGTAAAAGGTTGTACAAGTGTGTACAAGTTTGTACAAGGTTGTACAAACGTGTACAATTGTGTACAAGGTTGTACAAGTGTGTACAAGGTTGTACAAATGTGTACAAGGTTGTACAAGTGTGTACAAGGTTGTACAAGTGTGTACAAGGTTGTACAAGTGTGTGCAAGGTTGTACAAGTGTGTACAAGGTTGTACAAGTGTGTACAAGGGTGCACAAGTGTGTACAAGGGTGTACAATCGTGTACAAGCTTGTACAATCGTGTACAAGCTTGTACAAGTGTGTACAAGGGTTTACAGGTTTGTACAAGGTTGTACAACTGTGTACAAGGGTGTACAAATGTGTACAAGGATGTAAAAGTTTGTACAAGTGTGTACAAGTTTGTACAAGGTTGTACAAGTGTGTACAAAGTTTTACAATTGTGTACAAGGTTGTACAAGTGTGTACAAGTTTGTACAAGTGTTTACAAGGGTGTACAAGTATGTACAAGAATGTACAAGTTTGTACAAGTGTATACAAGTTTGTAAAAGGTTGTACAAGTGTGTACAAGGGTGTACAAGTGTGTACAAGGGTGCACAAGTGTGTACAAGGGTGTACAATCGTGTACAAGCTTGTACAAGTGTGTTCAAGGGTGTACAGGTTTGTACAAGGTTGTACAAGTGTGTACAAGGGTGTACAAATGTGTACAAGGATGTAAAAGTTTGTACAAGTGTGTACAAGTTTGTACAAGTCTGTACAAGTAAGTACAAGTTTGTACAAGGGTGCACAAGTGTGTACAAGGTTGTACAAGTGTGTACAAGCTTGTACAAGTGTGTACAAGGTTGTACAAGTGTGTACAAGGTTGTACAAGTGTGTACAAGGTTGTACAAGTGTGTACAAGGTTGTACAAGTGTGTACATGGTTGTACAAGTGTGTACAAGGTTGTACAAGTGTGTACAAGGTTGTACAAGTGTGTACAAGGGTGCACAAGTGTGTACAAGGGTGTACAATCGTGTACAAGCTTGTACAAGTTTTTACAAGGTTGTACAAGTGTGTACAAGGTTGTACAAGTGTGTACAAGGTTGTACAAGTGTGTACAAGGTTGTACAAGTGTGTACAAGGTTGTATAAGTGTGTACAAAGGTGTACAAGTGTGTACAAGGTTGTACAAGTGTGTACAAGGTTGTACAAGTGTGTACATGGTTGTACAAGGTTGTACAATTGTGTACAAGGTTGTACAAGTGTGTACAAGGTTGTACAATGTGTACAAGTGTGTACAAGTTTGTACAAGTGTGTACAAGTTTGTACATGTGTGTACAAGTTTGTACAAGGTTGTACAAATGTATACAAGGGTGTACAAAAGTGTACAAGGGTGCACAAGTTTGTACAAGGGTGTACAAGTGTGTACAAGCTTGTACAAGTGTGTACAAGCTTGTACAAGTGTGTAAAAGGGTGTACAGGTTTGTACAAGGTTGTACAAGTGTTTACAAGGGTGTACAAAAGAATGTACAAGTTTGTACAAGTGTGTACAAGTTTGTACAAGTGTGTACAAGTTTGTAAAAGGTTGTACAAGTGTGTACAAGGTTGTACAAGTGTGTACAAGGTTGTACCATAGTGTACAAGGTTGTACAAGTGTGTACAAAGGTGTACAAGTGTGTACAAGGTTGTACAAGGTTGTACAAGTGTGTACAAGGTTGTACAAGTGTGTACAAGGTTGTACAAGTGTGTACAAGTTTGTACAAGTGTGTACAAGTTTGTACAAGGATGTACAAATGTGTACAAGGGTGTACAAAAGTGTACAAGGGTGAACAAGTTTGTACAAGGGTGTACAAGTGTGTACAAGCTTGTACAAGTGTGTACAAGCTTGTACAAGTGTGTACAAGGGTGTACAGGTTTGTACAAGTTTGTACAAGGGTGTACAAGTGTGTACAAGGGTGCACAAGTGTGTACAAGCTTGTACAAGTGTGTACAAGGGTGTACAGGTTTGTACAAGGTTGTACAAGTGTGTACAAGGATGTACAAGTATGTACAAGAATGTACAATTTTGTACAAGTGTGTACAAGGGTGCACAAGTGTGTACAAGGGTGTACAATCGTGTACAAGCTTGTACAAGTTTTTACAAGGTTGTACAAGTGTGTACATGGTTGTACAAGGTTGTACAATTTTGTACAAGGTTGTACAAGTGTGAACAAGGTTGTACAATGTGTACAAGGGTGTACAAGTTTGTACAAGTGTGTACAAGTTTGTACAAGTGTGTACAAGTTTGTACAAGGTTGTACAAATGTATACAAGGGTGTACAAAAGTGTACAAGGGTGCACAAGTTTGTACAAGGGTGTACAAGTGTGTACAAGCTTGTACAAGTGTGTACAAGCTTGTACAAGTGTGTAAAAGGGTGTACAGGTTTGTACAAGGTTGTACAAGTGTTTACAAGGGTGTACAAAAGAATGTACAAGTTTGTACAAGTGTGTACAAGTTTGTAAAAGGTTGTACAAGTGTGTACAAGGTTGTACAAGTGTGTACAAGGTTGTACCATAGTGTACAAGGTTGTACAAGTGTGTACAAAGGTGTACAAGTGTGTACAAGGTTGTACAAGTGTGTACAAAGTTGTACAAGTGTGTACATGGTTGTACAAGGTTGTACAAGTGTGTACAAGGTTGTACAAGTGTGTACAAGGTTGTACAAGTGTGTACAAGTTTGTACAAGTGTGTACAAGTTTGTACAAGGATGTACAAATGTGTACAAGGGTGTACAAAAGTGTACAAGGGTGAACAAGTTTGTACAAGGGTGTACAATTGTGTACAAGCTTGTACAAGTGTGTACAAGCTTGTACAAGTGTGTACAAGGGTGTACAGGTTTGTACAAGTTTGTACAAGGGTGTACAAGTGTGTACAAGGGTGCACAAGTGTGTACAAGCTTGTACAAGTGTGTACAAGGGTGTACAGGTTTGTACAAGGTTGTACAAGTGTGTACAAGGATGTACAAGTATGTACAAGAATGTACAATTTTGTACAAGTGTGTACAAGTTTGTAAAAGGTTGTACAAGTTTGTACAAGGGTGTACAAGTGTGTACAAGGCTGTACAAGTGTGTACAAGCTTGTACAAGTGTGTACAAGGGTGTACAAGTGTGTACAAGCTTGTACAAGTGTGTACAAGGGTGTACAAGTGTGTACAAGGTTGTACAAGTTTTTACAAGGTTGTACAAGTGTGTACAAGGTTGTACAAGTGTGTACAAGGTTGTACAAGTGTGTACAAGGTTGTGCAAGTGTGTACAAGGTTGTACAAGTGTGTACAAGGTTGAAAAAGTGTGTACAAGGTTGTACAAGTGTGTACAAGGTTGTACAAGTGTGTACAAGGTTGTACAAGTGTGTACAAGGTTGAAAAAGTGTGTACAAGGTTGTACAAGTGTGTACAAGGGTGTACAGGTTTGTACAAGGTTGTACAAGTGTGTACAAGGTTGTACAAGTGTGTACAAGGGTGTAAAAGTTTGTACAAGTGTGTACAAGTTTGTACAATTGTGTACAAGTTTGTACAAAGTTGTACAAATGTATACAAGGGTGTACAAAAGTAAACAAGGGTGCACAAGTTTGTACAAGGGTGTACAAGTGTGTACAAGGGTGTACAGGTTTGTACAAGTTTGTACAAGTGTTTACAAGGGTGTACAAGTATGTACAAGAATGTACAAGTTTGTACAAGTGTATACAAGTTTGTAAAAGGTTGTACAAGTGTGTACAAGGGTGTACAAGTGTGTACAAGGGTGCACAAGTGTGTACAAGGGTGTACAATCGTGTACAAGCTTGTACAAGTGTGTTCAAGGGTGTACAGGTTTGTACAAGGTTGTACAAGTGTGTACAAGGGTGTACAAATGTGTACAAGGATGTAAAAGTTTGTACAAGTGTGTACAAGTTTGTACAAGGTTGTACAAGTAAGTACAAGTTTGTACAAGGGTGCACAAGTGTGTACAAGGTTGTACAAGTGTGTACAAGCTTGTACAAGTGTGTACAAGGTTGTACAAGTGTGTACAAGGTTGTACAAGTGTGTACAAGGTTGTACAAGTGTGTACAAGGTTGTACAAGTGTGTACAAGGTTGTACAAGTGTGTACATGGTTGTACAAGTGTGTACAAGGTTGTACAAGTGTGTACAAGGGTGCACAAGTGTGTACAAGGGTGTACAATCGTGTACAAGCTTGTACAAGTTTTTACAAGGTTGTACAAGTGTGTACAAGGTTGTACAAGTGTGTACAAGGTTGTACAAGTGTGTACAAGGTTGTACAAGTGTGTACAAGGTTGTACAAGTGTGTACAAGGTTGTACAAGTGTGTACAAGGTTGTATAAGTGTGTACAAAGGTGTACAAGTGTGTACAAGGTTGTACAAGTGTGTACAAGGTTGTACAAGTGTGTACATGGTTGTACAAGGTTGTACAATTGTGTACAAGGTTGTACAAGTGTGTACAAGGTTGTACAATGTGTACAAGGGTGTACAAGTTTGTACAAGTGTGTACAAGTTTGTACAAGTGTGTACAAGTTTGTACAAGGTTGTACAAATGTATACAAGGGTGTACAAAAGTGTACAAGGGTGCACAAGTTTGTACAAGGGTGTACAAGTGTGTAAAAGGGTGTACAGGTTTGTACAAGGTTGTACAAGTGTTTACAAGGGTGTACAAAAGAATGTACAAGTTTGTACAAGTGTGTACAAGTTTGTAAAAGGTTGTACAAGTGTGTACAAGGTTGTACAAGTGTGTACAAGGTTGTACCATAGTGTACAAGGTTGTACAAGTGTGTACAAAGGTGTACAAGTGTGTACAAGGTTGTACAAGTGTGTACAAAGTTGTACAAGTGTGTACATGGTTGTACAAGGTTGTACAAGTGTGTACAAGGTTGTACAAGTGTGTACAAGGTTGTACAAGTGTGTACAAGTTTGTACAAGTGTGTACAAGTTTGTACAAGGTTGTACAAATGTGTACAAGGGTGTACAAAAGTGTACAAGGGTGAACAAGTTTGTACAAGGGTGTACAAGTGTGTACATAAAAGTGTGTAAAAGTGTGTACAAGTGTGTAACAATAAATGTAAAGACGAGGATAAATCGCTATTGTTTGATGGTTATTGCGGAATTTGGCATCATGCAAGTTGTGTGAGGATTACAGTTAAAAAATTCAACGACATTCGCAAAGTTGAAGAGAGTGTCAGCTGGTTTTGTGCCGACTGTGACCTGAAGATAAAGGACCATATTGCTGAAACTAAAATCGTAACTGTGAGACGAGGTGAGCTTAATCTAATTGAAGGAAGCATTGATAAATAAGAAGCAAATTAGACTAGAAAATTAAACTTGTTGTTTAATCAGAGTATCAAAACCAATGTTGGAATCAAGAAGCTTTTGTCTCTAAATTATGTAAAGGAAAATTCTGAAAATAAGGCAGACATCTTGGATATTGATAACAGTTTAAGCATAACCAACGAAAGTGAACCTGTTGCAACAAACACAAGTGAATCAAACCAACAAAAATCCCCATTGGTTGAGAGGATAGCTAACGAAATACAAGAGGCAGCTGAGGGTGTTCAAATTGAATCCGAAGTGTTCACAGCAGAAAAAAGGTGCAGTCGCAGTCAGGCCAAAAAAAGGTTATCGTCTGTGGAGAGAAGGAGAAAAGAAAAGGAAGTAGTTGATGTAAATGAAGAAGAAGACGTGAGCCCAAGCGCAAATGACGACGATAAGAACAAAGATGGTGGCCATGTTTCTAATGCTCAACGAAGTGTAGCGTCAAGTGAAAATAAGCCTCTTAAGACTTACTCAAGTGTTGTAAATAATCTCCCAACTCAAAGAAACCGTATTTCCTCACGGAATATAAATACAGTAGTCCCAAATCAAGTGAAAAATAGGAGGAGTGTCATTATCGGCTCCGGTATAGTAGAGAACAACCTGAAATCAGCGTGCAGAAGATCTCAACTATTTGTCTCTCGTGTGTCCCCTAATACATCGTGTGAAGATTTACTAGCCTACTTGTCACGTAAAGGCATAGCTGACAGAGAGTGTTTAGAATTGAAATCAAGGTTTTTAACGTATAAATCATTTAAAGTGAGTGTTCCAGAGGAGTTTGAAAACGAAGTGCTCGAGCCTAAATTTTGGCCTGCTGGTGTGTTGGTGAGAGAATTCTTGCCAAGTAAAGGACCCCGGAGCCAAAAAAGCCAAAATAGATCTTTTTTAGGCCGAACCATATACAAGACACTGCAAACATAGACCCATCCATTGTCGTTGGTGATTTTAGGCTTGGTAGTAAACTTAGTGTGCCTGAAAAAACAGTTACAAGCCTAACGGAAGTGAAAATTGTATCACTCAACGTTCAATGTCTTAGAAATAAATGTGACCTCATATCTGTCTTTATTGATGAGGTAAGTTGCGATTTTTTGTGTATTGCTGAACATTGGTTAGAGGACAGTGAACATGATTTTTATAGGACTATGAATAACCTAACACTTGTAAATATCTACTGCCGTAAAACTCATAAAAACGGTGGCACTGCTATCTATGCATCTAACATTTTCAGGCCTAACTGTAAACCAATAGACTTAAGTGATTTTTGTGAAGAACTTGTTTTTGAAGCCACGGCTATAGAAATATTAAGTACTAAGACAATATTGTTGTCAGTCTACAGATCTCCTGCCAGTGACTTTAGAGTTTTCCTTTCCCAACTTGAACTGTGTCTCGATCACATATCTAAATCTGACAAAAACAGCATAGTTATCTGTGGCGACTTTAATGTGCACTTAGAGAAACCCTCACCCGAGGAGTTTGCCTTTGTGAATCTTCTTCGCAGCTTTGGACTTTACATTCCCACGAGGCTTCCAACACGAGGGGAGGCTTGTCTGGATGCTGTAGCAACCAATTACAACTCTTGGGACATTGAGGCGGAGGTGGTAAGGCCTCATATTGCTGACCACGACGGTGCGGTGGTACTCACAGTCAAGACTACTAAGGTAAGCCCTTCCTCCTCATGGATAGACAAATACTCTGTTGTTAAGCGAACAATAAACATGGATCTGCTTCCCTTGCTTAGGAGTGAATTATCTGCTATAAACTGGAACTTCCTGAAAGCAATTTCTGACCCCAAACTTGCTTTTGCAGCTTTTACTGAGACTTTTTGTGATAAATTTAACAATGTATTTCCACCTAAAATTAGTCGGCCCAAGCCAATGTCTAGTTCTCCCGGTAAAAACCACAAAGGCACCAAAGGTTCAAAGGATTGGTACACCCCTGACCTGGGTAGGCTACGACAGCTCATGCTACTTGTTCATGATCATTTTAAGGGCGCAACAGATGACAATATCAGGCAGAGATATTACTTACTTTACTGTAGAATTAAGTGTGACTATGGTGTTAAGGTCAGGGATGCAAAGAGGAAGTTTAATGCAGATAAAATCCTCAACGCTCCCAACCCTTGCAAGGCTGCATGGGACATTGTGAATGATTGCAGGTCTCCTTGTCCTGGCCCTGAAGTTCTGGCCACCCCTGATGATTTCAACACATATTTTCTAAATGTAGCAGATGAACTCATCACAAATATACCCGTGTTGCAGACAGACCCCCTGGATTCGGTTAAGGATCTCACCCAAACACACAACTTTAACTGCTGGACGAAGGTGAGTGTCAATGAAATTATCTCTACCGTTAAGAAATTCAAAGCCTCGGCAAGTCAAGATGTAAATGGAGTGTCAACTAATATCTTAAAATCTGTAATAGACTTAATTGCACCACCCCTCACAGATCTGATCAATCTTTGCCTAGCTAAGGGTATGTTTCCTGATAATTTAAAAATAGCCCGGACGATACCCATCTACAAGAAAGGGGACCCTTCACTCCTGTCCAACTTCAGACCGATATCTATCCTCCCATCTTTCTCCAAGGTGATAGAGACCGTTATGAAGAAACAACTCATAGCCTACTTGGAAGGTAATGCCATTCTGACGGAAGCCCAACACGGATTCAGAGGTAAACACTCGACCACTTCTGCACTTTTAAGCCTTGTTGACGTTATTTCCAGTGCTTTTGAGGAGGGTGAGTCTGTCCTGCTAAGTTTGTGCGACTTGAGCAAGGCATTCGATGTCGTAAACCACAAAATCCTTCTTGATAAACTGAGTAGGTATGGGGTGGGTGGCGCAGTCCTTGGCTCACTGACTGAATACCTGAGTGACCGCAAGCAGTATGTTACTCTGAGAGGTGCCTCTTCCAGCGTTGGCAGCATACCTCACGGCGTGCCGCAGGGCTCGGTGCTGGGGCCAGTGCTCTTCACTATCATGATTAATGACCTCTCACTTAACAACCGTACTCTACTGTTTGCTGATGATACTACTCTGTTCTCTAGAGGGAAAGACCTAGAGGTACTCCGTGGAGAAGCTACTGTCCTACTGGAAGAGGCGAAGAGCTGGTTTGCCGTCAATAGGCTCAAGGTGAATGAGGACAAGACACAGACCATCCTGTGTACCCTCAAACCTGTTGTGGAAGATGAGGCTGTGAAACTCCTGGGCTTCTGGCTTGACCCCAGGTTAAATTGGAAGCATCACATAGACAAGGTATGTGTTAGGCTATCTAGAGTTACTTACCTACTAAGAAGACTTCGTTCTACTTTAAGTCAACCCTCTCTGCTGATGGTCTATCACGCCCTCTTCCACAGCCATGTGTCGTACGGCCTTGTCCTATGGGGCCATTCTACAGCAGCCCATGACATCCTACTGCTCCAGAAGAAAGCCATGAGGATAGTGTCATCTGCTGGCTACAAACAGCACTGCCGCCCTATATTCATCCGACATAGGGTGCTTACTGTATTCAGCCAGTATATCCTCGACATCCTTGTACTACTCAAGGACAAGGTGGGACTCTTTGGCAGGAGGGAGGAGGTCCACACCCACAATACCCGCAGAGCCCCAGACCTTGACATGCCTCGGTGCCGACTTGCACAGACAATGAGGAGTTACCCGCGTTCGGCAATTAGGGTATTCAACACCTTGCCTAAACGAGTGCGTGACATGGACCTGCCAGACTTTAAGAGGGAGATACGTGAGGGACTGCTGAATAGGCCATTGTACGCCTTGCATGAGTTGGAGAGTGAACCACTTTTTTTAACGTGACACGTCCGCCACAAAAGTAGTAGTAAAAGTATATTTAGACATTTTTTAATGGTTTTATAGTGTTTATATGTAAATAGTAACATGACGCAATCTATCCGACATGTCGGTCAACGATGTAGAAGACAAGTATTCAAGTATTCAAGTACAAGCTTGTACAAGTGTGTACAAGCTTGTACAAGTGTGTACAAGGGTGTACAGGTTTGTACAAGTTTGTACAAGGGTGTACAAGTGTGTACAAGGATGCACAAGTGTGTACAAGCTTGTACAAGTGTGTACAAGGGTGTACAGGTTTGTACAAGGTTGTACAAGTGTGTACAAGGATGTACAAGTATGTACAAGAATGTACAATTTTGTACAAGTGTGTACAAGTTTGTAAAAGGTTGTACAAGTGTGTACAAGGGTGTACAAGTGTGTACAAGGCTGTACAAGTGTGTACAAGCTTGTACAAGTGTGTACAAGGGTGTACAAGTGTGTACAAGCTTGTACAAGTGTGTACAAGCTTGTACAAGTGTGTACAAGGGTGTACAAGTGTGTACAAGGTTGTACAAGTTTTTACAAGGTTGTACAAGTGTGTACAAGGTTGTACAAGTGTGTACAAGGTTGTACAAGTGTGTACAAGGTTGTACAAGTGTGTACAAGGTTGTACAAGTGTGTACAAGGTTGAAAAAGTGTGTACAAGGTTGTACAAGTGTGTACAAGGTTGTACAAGTGTGTACAAGGTTGTACAAGTGTGTACAAAGGTGTACAATTGTGTACAAGGTTGTACAAGTGTGTACAAGGTTGTACAAGTGTGTACAAGGTTGTACAAGTGTGTACAAGGTTGTACAAGGTTGTACAATTGTGTACAAGGTTGTACAAGTGTGTACAAGGTTGTACAAGTGTTTACAAGGTTGTACAAGTGAGTACAAGGGTGTACAAGTTTGTACAAGTGTGTACAAGTTTGTACAAGTGTGTACAAGTTTGTACAAGGTTGTACAAATGTATACAAGGGTGTACAAAAGTGTACAAGGGTGCACAAGTTTGTACAAGGGTGTACAAGTGTGTACAAGCTTGTACAAGTGTGTACAAGCTTGTACAAGTGTGTACAAGCTTGTCAAAGTGTGTACAAGGGTGTACAGGTTTGTACAAGGTTGTACAAGTGTTTACAAGGGTGTACAAGTATGTACAAGAATGTACAAGTTTGTACAAGTGTGTACAAGTGTGTACAAGGTTGTACAAGTGTGTACAAGGTTGTACAAGTGTGTACAAGGTTGTACAAGTGTGTACAAGGTTGTACAAGTGTGTACAAAGGTGTACAAGTGTGTACAAGGTTGTACAAGTGTGTACAAGGTTGAACAAGTGTGTACAAGGTTGTACAAGGTTGTACAATTGTGTACAAGGTTGTACAAGTGTGTACAAGGTTGTACAAGTGTGTACAAGGGTGTACAAGTTTGTACAAGTGTGTACAAGTTTGTACAAGTGTGTACAAGTTTGTACAAGGTTGTACAAATGTATACAAGAGTGTACAAAAGTGTACAAGGGTGCACAAGTTTGTACAAGGGTGTACAAGTGTGTACAAGCTTGTACAAGTGTGTACAAGGGTGTACAGGTTTGTACAAGGTTGTACAAGTGTTTACAAGGGTGTACAAGTATGTACAAGAATGTAAAAGTTTGTACAAGTGTGTACAAGTTTGTAAAAGGTTGTACAAGTGTGTACAAGGGTGTACAAGTGTGTACAAGGGTGCACAAGTGTGTACAAGGGTGTACAATCGTGTACAATCTTGTACAAGTGTGTACAAGGGTGTACAGGTTTGTACAAGGTTGTACAAGTGTGTACAAGGTTGTACAAGTGTGTACAAGGGTGTACAAGTTTGTACAAGTGTGTACAAGTTTGTACAATTGTGTACAAGTTTGTACAAGGTTGTACAAATGTATACAAGGGTGTACAAAAGTAAAGAAGGGTGCACAAGTTTGTACAAGGGTGTACAAGTGTGTACAAGCTTGTACAAGTGTGTACAAGGGTGTACAGGTTTGTACAAGTTTGTACAAGTGTTTACAAGGGTGTACAAGTTTGTACAAGAATGTACAAGTTTGTACAAGTGTATACAAGTTTGTAAAAGGTTGTACAAGTGTGTACAAGGGTGTACAAGTGTGTACAAGGGTGCACAAGTGTGTACAAGGGTGTACAATCGTGTACAAGCTTGTACAAGTGTGTTCAAGGGTGTACAGGTTTGTACAAGGTTGTACAAGTGTGTACAAGGGTGTACAAATGTGTACAAGGATGTAAAAGTTTGTACAAGTGTGTACAAGTTTGTACAAGGTTGTACAAGTAAGTACAAGTTTGTACAAGGGTGCACAAGTGTGTACAAGGTTGTACAAGTGTGTACAAGCTTGTACAAGTGTGTACAAGGTTGTACAAGTGTGTACAAGGTTGTACAAGTGTGTACAAGGTTGTACAAGTGTGTACAAGGTTGTACAAGTGTGTACATGGTTGTACAAGTGTGTACAAGGTTGTACAAGTGTGTACAAGGTTGTACAAGTGTGTACAAGGGTGCACAAGTGTGTACAAGAGTGTACAATCGTGTACAAGCTTGTACAAGTTTTTACAAGGTTGTACAAGTGTGTACAAGGTTGTACAAGTGTGTACAAGGTTGTACAAGTGTGTACATGGTTGTACAAGGTTGTACAATTGTGTACAAGGTTGTACAAGTGTGTACAAGGTTGTACAATGTGTACAAGGGTGTACAAGTTTGTACAAGTGTGTACAAGTTTGTACAAGTGTGTACAAGTTTGTACAAGGTTGTACAAATGTATACAAGGGTGTACAAAAGTGTACAAGGGTGCACAAGTTTGTACAAGGGTGTACAAGTGTGTACAAGCTTGTACAAGTGTGTACAAGCTTGTACAAGTGTGTACAAGCTTGTACAAGTGTGTACAAGGGTGTACAGGTTTGTACAAGGTTGTACAAGTGTTTACAAGGGTGTACAAAAGAATGTACAAGTTTGTACAAGTGTGTACAAGTTTGTAAAAGGTTGTACAAGTGTGTACAAGGTTGTACAAGTGTGTACAAGGTTGTACCATAGTGTACAAGGTCGTACAAGTGTGTACAAGTTTGTACAAGTGTGTACAAGTTTGTACAAGGTTGTACAAATGTGTACAAGGGTGTACAAAAGTGTACAAGGGTGAACAAGTTTGTACAAGGGTGTACAAGTGTGTACAAGCTTGTACAAGTGTGTACAAGCTTGTACAAGTTTGTACAAGGGTGTACAAGTGTGTACAAGGGTGCACAAGTGTGTACAAGCTTGTACAAGTGTGTACAAGGGTGTACAGGTTTGTACAAGGTTGTACAAGTGTGTACAAGGATGTACAAGTATGTACAAGAATGTACAATTTTGTACAAGTGTGTACAAGTTTGTAAAAGGTTGTACAAGTGTGTACAAGGGTGTACAAGTGTGTACAAGGCTGTACAAGTGTGTACAAGCTTGTACAAGTGTGGACAAGGGTGTACAAGTGTGTACAAGCTTGTACAAGTGTGTACAAGGGTGTACAAGTGTGTACAAGGTTGTACAAGTTTTTACAAGGTTGTACAAGTGTGTACAAGGTTGTACAAGTGTGTACAAGGTTGTACAAGTGTGTACAAGGTTGTACAAGTGTGTACAAGGTTGTACAAGTGTGTACAAGGTTGAAAAAGTGTGTACAAGGTTGTACAAGTGTGTACAAGGTTGTACAAGTGTGTACAAGGTTGTACAAGTGTGTACAAAGGTGTACAATTGTGTACAAGGTTGTACAAGTGTGTACAAGGTTGTACAAGTGTGTACAAGGTTGTACAAGTGTGTACAAGGTTGTACAAGGTTGTACAATTGTGTACAAGGTTGTACAAGTGTGTACAAGGTTGTACAAGTGTTTACAAGGTTGTACAAGTGAGTACAAGGGTGTACAAGTTTGTACAAGTGTGTACAAGTTTGTACAAGTGTGTACAAGTTTGTACAAGGTTGTACAAATGTATACAAGGGTGTACAAAAGTGTACAAGGGTGCACAAGTTTGTACAAGGGTGTACAAGTATGTACAAGAATGTACAAGTTTGTACAAGTGTATACAAGTTTGTAAAAGGTTGTACAAGTGTGTACAAGGGTGTACAAGTGTGTACAAGGGTGCACAAGTGTGTACAAGGGTGTACAATCGTGTACAAGCTTGTACTAGTGTGTTCAAGGGTGTACAGGTTTGTACAAGGTTGTACAAGTGTGTACAAGGGTGTACAAATGTGTACAAGGATGTAAAAGTTTGTACAAGTGTGTACAAGTTTGTACAAGGTTGTACAAGTAAGTACAAGTTTGTACAAGGGTGCACAAGTGTGTACAAGGGTGTACAATCGTGTACAAGCTTGTACAAGTGTGTACAAGGGTGTACAGGTTTGTACAAGGTTGTACAAGTGTTTACAAGGGTGTACAAGTATGTACAAGAATGTAAAAGTTTGTACAAGTGTGTACAAGTTTGTAAAAGGTTGTACAAGTGTGTACAAGGGTGTACAAGTGTGTACAAGGGTGCACAAGTGTGTACAAGGGTGTACAATCGTGTACAATCTTGTACAAGTGTGTACAAGGGTGTACAGGTTTGTACAAGGTTGTACAAGTGTGTACAAGGTTGTACAAGTGTGTACAAGGGTGTACAAGTTTGTACAAGTGTGTACAAGTTTGTACAATTGTGTACAAGTTTGTACAAGGTTGTACAAATGTATACAAGGGTGTACAAAAGTAAACAAGGGTGCACAAGTTTGTACAAGGGTGTACAAGTGTGTACAAGCTTGTACAAGTGTGTACAAGCTTGTACAAGTGTGTACAAGGGTGTACAGGTTTGTACAAGTTTGTACAAGTGTTTACAAGGGTGTACAAGTATGTACAAGAATGTACAAGTTTGTACAAGTGTATACAAGTTTGTAAAAGGTTGTACAAGTGTGTACAAGGGTGTACAAGTGTGTACAAGGGTGCACAAGTGTGTACAAGGGTGTACAATCGTGTACAAGCTTGTACAAGTGTGTTCAAGGGTGTACAGGTTTGTACAAGGTTGTACAAGTGTGTACAAGGGTGTACAAATGTGTACAAGGATGTAAAAGTTTGTACAAGTGTGTACAAGTTTGTACAAGGTTGTACAAGTAAGTACAAGTTTGTACAAGGGTGCACAAGTGTGTACAAGGGTGTACAATCGTGTACAAGCTTGTACAAGTGTGTTCAAGGGTGTACAGGTTTGTACAAGGTTGTACAAGTGTGTACAAGGGTGTACAAATGTGTACAAGGATGTAAAAGTTTGTACAAGTTTGTACAAGTGTGTACAAGGTTGTACAAGTGTGTACATGGTTGTACAAGTGTGTACAAGGTTGTACAAGTGTGTACAAGGTTGTACAAGTGTGTACAAGGGTGCACAAGTGTGTACAAGAGTGTACAATCGTGTACAAGCTTGTACAAGTTTTTACAAGGTTGTACAAGTGTGTACAAGGTTGTACAAGTGTTTACAAGGTTGTACAAGTGAGTACAAGGGTGTACAAGTTTGTACAAGTGTGTACAAGGTTGTACAAGTGTGTACAAGGTTGTACAAGTGTGTACAAGGTTGTATAAGTGTGTACAAAGGTGTACAAGTGTGTACAAGGTTGTACAAGTGTGTACAAGGTTGTACAAGTGTGTACATGGTTGTACAAGGTTGTACAATTGTGTACAAGGTTGTACAAGTGTGTACAAGGTTGTACAATGTGTACAAGGGTGTACAAGTTTGTACAAGTGTGTACAAGTTTGTACAAGTGTGTACAAGTTTGTACAAGGTTGTACAAATGTATACAAGGGTGTACAAAAGTTTACAAGGGTGTACAGGTTTGTACAAGGTTGTACAAGTGTTTACAAGGGTGTACAAAAGAATGTACAAGTTTGTACAAGTGTGTACAAGTTTGTAAAAGGTTGTACAAGTGTGTACAAGGTTGTACAAGTGTGTACAAGGTTGTACCATAGTGTACAAGGTTGGACAAGTGTGTACAAGTTTGTACAAGTGTGTACAAGTTTGTACAAGGTTGTACAAATGTGTACAAGGGTGTACAAAAGTGTACAAGGGTGAACAAGTTTGTACAAGGGTGTACAAGTGTGTACAAGCTTGTACAAGTGTGTACAAGCTTGTACAAGTGTGTACAAGGGTGTACAGGTTTGTACAAGTTTGTACAAGGGTGTACAAGTGTGTACAAGGGTGCACAAGTGTGTACAAGCTTTTACAAGTGTGTACAAGGGTGTACAGGTTTGTACAAGGTTGTACAAGTGTGTACAAGGATGTACAAGTATGTACAAGAATGTACAATTTTGTACAAGTGTGTACAAGTTTGTAAAAGGTTGTACAAGTGTGTACAAGGGTGTACAAGTGTGTACAAGGCTGTACAAGTGTGTACAAGCTTGTACAAGTGTGTACAAGGGTGTACAAGTGTGTACAAGCTTGTACAAGTGTGTACAAGGGTGTACAAGTGTGTACAAGGTTGTACAAGTTTTTACAAGGTTGTACAAGTGTGTACAAGGTTGTACAAGTGTGTACAAGGTTGTACAAGTGTGTACAAGGTTGTACAAGTGTGTACAAGGTTGTACAAGTGTGTACAAGGTTGTACAAGTGTGTACAAGGTTGTACAAGTGTGTACAAGGTTGTACAAGTGTGTACAAGGTTGTACAAGTGTGTACAAGGTTGTACAAGTGTGTACAAGGTTGTACAAGTGTGTACAAAGGTGTACAATTGTGTACAAGGTTGTACAAGTGTGTACAAGGTTGTACAAGTGTGTACAAGGTTGTACAAGTGTGTACAAGGTTGTACAAGGTTGTACAATTGTGTACAAGGTTGTACAAGTGTGTACAAGGTTGTACAAGTGTTTACAAGGTTGTACAAGTGAGTACAAGGGTGTACAAGTTTGTACAAGTGTGTACAAGTTTGTACAAGTGTGTACAAGTTTGTACAAGGTTGTACAAATGTATAAAAGGGTGTACAAAAGTGTACAAGGGTGCACAAGTTTGTACAAGGGTGTACAAGTGTGTACAAGCTTGTACAAGTGTGTACAAGCTTGTACAAGTGTGTACAAGCTTGTCAAAGTGTGTACAAGGGTGTACAGGTTTGTACAAGGTTGTACAAGTGTTTACAAGGGTGTACAAGTAGGTACAAGAATGTACAAGTTTGTACAAGTGTGTACAAGTGTGTACAAGGTTGTACAAGTGTGTACAAGGTTGTACAAGTGTGTACAAGGTTGTACAAGTGTGTACAAGGGTGCACAAGTGTGTACAAGGGTGTACAATCGTGTACAAGCTTGTACAAGTGTGTTCAAGGGTGTACAGGTTTGTACAAGGTTGTACAAGTGTGTACAAGGGTGTACAAATGTGTACAAGGATGTAAAAGTTTGTACAAGTGTGTACAAGTTTGTACAAGTCTGTACAAGTAAGTACAAGTTTGTACAAGGGTGCACAAGTGTGTACAAGGTTGTACAAGTGTGTACAAGCTTGTACAAGTGTGTACAAGGTTGTACAAGTGTGTACAAGGTTGTACAAGTGTGTACAAGGTTGTACAAGTGTGTACAAGGTTGTACAAGTGTGTACAAGGGTGCACAAGTGTGTACAAGGGTGTACAATCGTGTACAAGCTTGTACAAGTTTTTACAAGGTTGTACAAGTGTGTACAAGGTTGTACAAGTGTGTACAAGGGTGCACAAGTGTGTACAAGGGTGTACAATCGTGTACAAGCTTGTACAAGTTTTTACAAGGTTGTACAAGTGTGTACATGGTTGTACAAGGTTGTACAATTGTGTACAAGGTTGTACAAGTGTGTACAAGGTTGTGCAATGTGTACAAGGGTGTACAAGTTTGTACAAGTGTGTACAAGTTTGTACAAGGTTGTACAAATGTATACAAGGGTGTACAAAAGTGTACAAGGGTGCACAAGTTTGTACAAGGGTGTACAAGTGTGTACAAGCTTGTACAAGTGTGTACAAGCTTGTACAAGTGTGTACAAGGGTGTACAGGTTTGTACAAGGTTGTACAAGTGTTTACAAGGGTGTACAAAAGAATGTACAAGTTTGTACAAGTGTGTACAAGTTTGTAAAAGGTTGTACAAGTGTGTACAAGGTTGTACAAGTGTGTACAAGGTTGTACCATAGTGTACAAGGTTGTACAAGTGTGGACAAAGGTGTACAAGTGTGTACAAGGTTGTACAAGTGTGTACAAAGTTGTACAAGTGTGTACATGGTTGTACAAGGTTGTACAATTGTGTACAAGGTTGTACAAGTGTGTACAAGGTTGTACAAGTGTGTACAAGGGTGTACAAGTTTGTACAAGTGTGTACAAGTTTGTACAAGTGTGTACAAGTTTGTACAAGGTTGTACAAATGTACACAAGGGTGTACAAAAGTGTATAAGGGTGCACAAGTTTGTACAAGGTTGTACAAGTGTGTACAAGTTTGTACAAGGTTGTACAAGTTTGTACAAGGTTGTACAAGTGTGTACAAGTTTGTACAAGGGTGCACAAGTGTGTACAAGGGTGTACAATCGTGTACAAGCTTGTACAAGTGTGTACAAGGGTGTACAGGTTTGTACAAGGTTGTACAAGTGTTTACAAGGGTGTACAAGTATGTACAAGAATGTAAAAGTTTGTACAAGTGTGTACAAGTTTGTAAAAGGTTGTACAAGTGTGTACAAGGGTGTACAAGTGTGTACAAGGGTGCACAAGTGTGTACAAGGGTGTACAATCGTGTACAATCTTGTACAAGTGTGTACAAGGGTGTACAGGTTTGTACAAGGTTGTACAAGTGTGTACAAGGTTGTACAAGTGTGTACAAGGGTGTACAAGTTTGTACAAGTGTGTACAAGTTTGTACAATTGTGTACAAGTTTGTACAAGGTTGTACAAATGTATACAAGGGTGTACAAAAGTAAACAAGGGTGCACAAGTTTGTACAAGGGTGTACAAGTGTGTACAAGCTTGTACAAGTGTGTACAAGCTTGTACAAGTGTGTACAAGGGTGTACAGGTTTGTACAAGTTTGTACAAGTGTTTACAAGGGTGTACAAGTATGTACAAGAATGTACAAGTTTGTACAAGTGTATACAAGTTTGTAAAAGGTTGTACAAGTGTGTACAAGGGTGTACAAGTGTGTACAAGGGTGCACAAGTGTGTACAAGGGTGTACAATCGTGTACAAGCTTGTACAAGTGTGTTCAAGGGTGTACAGGTTTGTACAAGGTTGTACAAGTGTGTACAAGGGTGTACAAATGTGTACAAGGATGTAAAAGTTTGTACAAGTGTGTACAAGTTTGTACAAGGTTGTACAAGTAAGTACAAGTTTGTACAAGGGTGCACAAGTGTGTACAAGGGTGTACAATCGTGTACAAGCTTGTACAAGTGTGTTCAAGGGTGTACAGGTTTGTACAAGGTTGTACAAGTGTGTACAAGGGTGTACAAATGTGTACAAGGATGTAAAAGTTTGTACAAGTTTGTACAAGTGTGTACAAGGTTGTACAAGTGTGTACATGGTTGTACAAGTGTGTACAAGGTTGTACAAGTGTGTACAAGGTTGTACAAGTGTGTACAAGGGTGCACAAGTGTGTACAAGAGTGTACAATCGTGTACAAGCTTGTACAAGTTTTTACAAGGTTGTACAAGTGTGTACAAGGTTGTACAAGTGTTTACAAGGTTGTACAAGTGAGTACAAGGGTGTACAAGTTTGTACAAGTGTGTACAAGGTTGTACAAGTGTGTACAAGGTTGTACAAGTGTGTACAAGGTTGTATAAGTGTGTACAAAGGTGTACAAGTGTGTACAAGGTTGTACAAGTGTGTACAAGGTTGTACAAGTGTGTACATGGTTGTACAAGGTTGTACAATTGTGTACAAGGTTGTACAAGTGTGTACAAGGTTGTACAATGTGTACAAGGGTGTACAAGTTTGTACAAGTGTGTACAAGTTTGTACAAGTGTGTACAAGTTTGTACAAGGTTGTACAAATGTATACAAGGGTGTACAAAAGTTTACAAGGGTGTACAGGTTTGTACAAGGTTGTACAAGTGTTTACAAGGGTGTACAAAAGAATGTACAAGTTTGTACAAGTGTGTACAAGTTTGTAAAAGGTTGTACAAGTGTGTACAAGGTTGTACAAGTGTGTACAAGGTTGTACCATAGTGTACAAGGTTGTACAAGTGTGTACAAGTTTGTACAAGTGTGTACAAGTTTGTACAAGGTTGTACAAATGTGTACAAGGGTGTACAAAAGTGTACAAGGGTGAACAAGTTTGTACAAGGGTGTACAAGTGTGTACAAGCTTGTACAAGTGTGTACAAGCTTGTACAAGTGTGTACAAGGGTGTACAGGTTTGTACAAGTTTGTACAAGGGTGTACAAGTGTGTACAAGGGTGCACAAGTGTGTACAAGCTTTTACAAGTGTGTACAAGGGTGTACAGGTTTGTACAAGGTTGTACAAGTGTGTACAAGGATGTACAAGTATGTACAAGAATGTACAATTTTGTACAAGTGTGTACAAGTTTGTAAAAGGTTGTACAAGTGTGTACAAGGGTGTACAAGTGTGTACAAGGCTGTACAAGTGTGTACAAGCTTGTACAAGTGTGTACAAGGGTGTACAAGTGTGTACAAGCTTGTACAAGTGTGTACAAGGGTGTACAAGTGTGTACAAGGTTGTACAAGTTTTTACAAGGTTGTACAAGTGTGTACAAGGTTGTACAAGTGTGTACAAGGTTGTACAAGTGTGTACAAGGTTGTACAAGTGTGTACAAGGTTGTACAAGTGTGTACAAGGTTGTACAAGTGTGTACAAGGTTGTACAAGTGTGTACAAGGTTGTACAAGTGTGTACAAGGTTGTACAAGTGTGTACAAGGTTGTACAAGTGTGTACAAGGTTGTACAAGTGTGTACAAAGGTGTACAATTGTGTACAAGGTTGTACAAGTGTGTACAAGGTTGTACAAGTGTGTACAAGGTTGTACAAGTGTGTACAAGGTTGTACAAGGTTGTACAATTGTGTACAAGGTTGTACAAGTGTGTACAAGGTTGTACAAGTGTTTACAAGGTTGTACAAGTGAGTACAAGGGTGTACAAGTTTGTACAAGTGTGTACAAGTTTGTACAAGTGTGTACAAGTTTGTACAAGTGTGTACAAGTTTGTACAAGGTTGTACAAATGTATAAAAGGGTGTACAAAAGTGTACAAGGGTGCACAAGTTTGTACAAGGGTGTACAAGTGTGTACAAGCTTGTACAAGTGTGTACAAGCTTGTACAAGTGTGTACAAGCTTGTCAAAGTGTGTACAAGGGTGTACAGGTTTGTACAAGGTTGTACAAGTGTTTACAAGGGTGTACAAGTAGGTACAAGAATGTACAAGTTTGTACAAGTGTGTACAAGTGTGTACAAGGTTGTACAAGTGTGTACAAGGTTGTACAAGTGTGTACAAGGTTGTACAAGTGTGTACAAGGTTGTACAAGTGTGTACAAAGGTGTACAAGTGTGTACAAGGTTGTACAAGTGTGTACAAGGTTGAACAAGTGTGTACAAGGTTGTACAAGGTTGTACAATTGTGTACAAGGTTGTACAAGTGTGTACAAGGTTGTACAAGTGTGTACAAGGGTGTACAAGTTTGTACAAGTGTGTACAAGTTTGTACAAGTGTGTACAAGTTTGTACAAGGTTGTACAAATGTATACAAGGGTGTACAAAAGTGTACAAGGGTGCACAAGTTTGTACAAGGGTGTACAAGTGTGTACAAGCTTGTACAAGTGTGTACAAGGGTGTACAGGTTTGTACAAGGTTGTACAAGTGTTTACAAGGGTGTACAAGTATGTACAAGAATGTAAAAGTTTGTACAAGTGTGTACAAGTTTGTAAAAGGTTGTACAAGTGTGTACAAGGGTGTACAAGTGTGTACAAGGGTGCACAAGTGTGTACAAGGGTGTACAATCGTGTACAATCTTGTACAAGTGTGTACAAGGGTGTACAGGTTTGTACAAGGTTGTACAAGTGTGTACAAGGTTGTGCAAGTGTGTACAAGGGTGTACAAGTTTGTACAAGTGTGTACAAGTTTGTACAATTGTGTACAAGTTTGTACAAGGTTGTACAAATGTATACAAGGGTGTACAAAAGTAAACAAGGGTGCACAAGTTTGTACAAGGGTGTACAAGTGTGTACAAGCTTGTACAAGTGTGTACAAGCTTGTACAAGTGTGTACAAGGGTGTACAGGTTTGTACAAGTTTGTACAAGTGTTTACAAGGGTGTACAAGTATGTACAAGAATGTACAAGTTTGTACAAGTGTATACAAGTTTGTAAAATGTTGTACAAGTGTGTACAAGGGTGTACAAGTGTGTACAAGGGTGCACAAGTGTGTACAAGGGTGTACAATCGTGTACAAGCTTGTACAAGTGTGTTCAAGGGTGTACAGGTTTGTACAAGGTTGTACAAGTGTGTACAAGGGTGTACAAATGTGTACAAGGATGTAAAAGTTTGTACAAGTGTGTACAAGTTTGTACAAGGTTGTACAAGTAAGTACAAGTTTGTACAAGGGTGCACAAGTGTGTACAAGGTTGTACAAGTGTGTACAAGGTTGTACAAGTGTGTACAAGGTTGTACAAGTGTGTACATGGTTGTACAAGTGTGTACAAGGTTGTACAAGTGTGTACAAGGTTGTACAAGTGTGTACAAGGGTGCACAAGTGTGTACAAGAGTGTACAATCGTGTACAAGCTTGTACAAGTTTTTACAAGGTTGTACAAGTGTGTACAAGGTTGTACAAGTGTGTACAAGGTTGTACAAGTGTGTACAAGGTTGTATAAGTGTGTACAAAGGTGTACAAGTGTGTACAAGGTTGTACAAGTGTGTACAAGGTTGTACAAGTGTGTACATGGTTGTACAAGGTTGTGCAATTGTGTACAAGGTTGTACAAGTGTGTACAAGGTTGTACAATGTGTACAATGGTGTACAAGTTTGTACAAGTGTGTACAAGTTTGTACAAGTGTGTACAAGTTTGTACAAGGTTGTACAAATGTATACAAGGGTGTACAAAAGTGTACAAGGGTGCACAAGTTTGTACAAGGGTGTACAAGTGTGTACAAGCTTGTACAAGTGTGTACAAGCTTGTACAAGTGTGTACAAGGGTGTACAGGTTTGTACAAGGTTGTACAAGTGTTTACAAGGGTGTAAAAAGAATGTACAAGTTTGTACAAGTGTGTACAAGTTTGTAAAAGGTTGTACAAGTGTGTACAAGGTTGTACAAGTGTGTACAAGGTTGTACCATAGTGTACAAGGTTGTACAAGGTTGTACAAATGTATACAAGGGTGTACAAAAGTAAACAAGGGTGCACAAGTTTGTACAAGGGTGTACAAGTGTGTACAAGCTTGTACAAGTGTGTACAAGCTTGTACAAGTGTGTACAAGGGTGTACAGGTTTGTACAAGTTTGTACAAGTGTTTACAAGGGTGTACAAGTATGTACAAGAATGTACAAGTTTGTACAAGTGTATACAAGTTTGTAAAAGGTTGTACAAGTGTGTACAAGGGTGTACAAGTGTGTACAAGGGTGCACAAGTGTGTACAAGGGTGTACAATCGTGTACAAGCTTGTACAAGTGTGTTCAAGGGTGTACAGGTTTGTACAAGGTTGTACAAGTGTGTACAAGGGTGTACAAATGTGTACAAGGATGTAAAAGTTTGTACAAGTGTGTACAAGTTTGTACAAGGTTGTACAAGTAAGTACAAGATTGTACAAGGGTGCACAAGTGTGTACAAGGGTGTACAATCGTGTACAAGCTTGTACAAGTGTGTTCAAGGGTGTACAGGTTTGTACAAGGTTGTACAAGTGTGTACAAGGGTGTACAAATGTGTACAAGGATGTAAAAGTTTGTACAAGTTTGTACAAGTGTGTACAAGGTTGTACAAGTGTGTACATGGTTGTACAAGTGTGTACAAGGTTGTACAAGTGTGTACAAGGTTGTACAAGTGTGTACAAGGGTGCACAAGTGTGTACAAGAGTGTACAATCGTGTACAAGCTTGTACAAGTTTTTACAAGGTTGTACAAGTGTGTACAAGGTTGTACAAGTGTGTACAAGGTTGTACAAGTGTGTACAAGGTTGTACAAGTGTGTACAAGGTTGTATAAGTGTGTACAAAGGTGTACAAGTGTGTACAAGGTTGTACAAGTGTGTACAAGGTTGTACAAGTGTGTACATGGTTGTACAAGGTTGTACAATTGTGTACAAGGTTGTACAAGTGTGTACAAGGTTGTACAATGTGTACAAGGGTGTACAAGTTTGTACAAGTGTGTACAAGTTTGTACAAGTGTGTACAAGTTTGTACAAGTGTGTACAAGTATGTACAAGGTTGTACAAATGTATACAAGGGTCCCCTATAAAAAAGTAATTTCTGGCCATATATGGCCATATCAAAATTCCATATATGGTTTTATAAAGCCATATATGGGTTTTGATGAGCATATATGGAAGCATATATGGCCAGATGTGGTTGTATCCATATATGGTGGTGTCCATATATGGCCATATATGTAGTATATATATGGAATTATTGTTCATTTATGGCCATACATGTTTTCGATATATGAAATAATTGTTCTTATATGGCCATACATGTTTTCTATATATGAAATAATTGTTCATATATGGCCATACATGTTTTCTATATATGAAATAATTGTTCATATATGGCCATACATGTTTTCTATATATGAAATTATTGCCCATATATGGCCATACATGTTTTCTACATATGAAATTATTGTTCATATATGGCCATACATGTTTTTTATATATGAAAATATTGCCCATATATGGCCATAAATATCCTCCATATATGGAATTATGGTCTATATATGGTCATATATGACTCCCAGGTATGCAATTAAATTACTCATATATGGAATAATAATTTTCCATTTATGCTCATCTATAAATGAGTTTTTGACAATAACTGGAATTATTATAAGGGATTGTTGCCACTTTAGGATTATGTAACTCTCAAACTCCCAAACACTTCTTATAATATTAAAAATCTAAAGTTTATCAGTTTGTGTATTTTCTTGTTGCTCTCCAAGCACAAACTACTTAACTGATTGAGTTGATATGTGGTACAGTAAGGGGGCAGATAATATAGGCAATTCTCCTTTAAAGTAATTATTAGTAAAGAAATAAAATATCCAGATTTGAACCCTGATGACAAAATCCTGTACATACATCTATTGTACAATTTTATTATAACGCAACAAAATCTTAAAACTGACGTATAATTTTAAAATTGTAAGTGTAGTAGGCCTAAATAAGGAGAATATTATATTAATAATTAATTAATTGTACCTTTGCTATCAAACAGCCTCAAATATCAATGTCACGTAGTTAGGCTATATTAATAATAACATTCTTCAAATGACATAAAATGTCTAAGAAAAATCTTGTTTTACGAGACCAAATACAGCTTCTCTTATTCGTAATGGGTTTTGATCATCCACATGATATGAAGCAATCGTGGTGTAGTGGCTAAGGGGGCAGACTCTCACGCCGGAGTCCCGGGTTCAATTCCCAGTCAGATGCTTAAAAATTTTGTTTTGAAATTTTTGAATTTAAAATTTTTATTATAGTTTTAATTTATAGTTTATACCATTTAAGGTAAAAATATGTTTAATTGTTATTTTTTTATTTATTTATATATTTTTTATTAAAAAACTCCATATATGGAGGATTCCATATATGATCATATATGGAGGATTCCATATATGATCATATCTGGGGGATTCCATATATGATCATATCTGGTTGTATTTAGTCCAAAACCAAATATAACCGGATAAACAAAATTTTATATGGCCATATATAAACTTTTTCATAAGGGGTGTACAAAAGTTTACAAGGGTGCACAAGTTTGTACAAGGGTGTACAAGTGTGTACAAGCTTGTACAAGTGTGTACAAGCTTGTACATGTGTGTACAAGGGTGTACAGGTTTGTACAAGGTTGTACAAGTGTTTACAAGGGTGTACAAAAGAATGTACAAGTTTGTACAAGTGTGTACAAGTTTGTAAAAGGTTGTACAAGTGTGTACAAGGTTGTACAAGTGTGTACAAGGTTGTACCATAGTGTACAAGGTTGTACAAGTGTGTACAAGTTTGTACAAGTGTGTACAAGTTTGTACAAGGTTGTACAAATGTGTACAAGGGTGTACAAAAGTGTACAAGGGTGAACAAGTTTGTACAAGGGTGTACAAGTGTGTACAAGCTTGTACAAGTGTGTACAAGCTTGTACAAGTGTGTACAAGGGTGTACAGGTTTGTACAAGTTTGTACAAGGGTGTACAAGTGTGTACAAGGGTGCACAAGTGTGTACAAGCTTGTACAAGTGTGTACAAGGGTGTACAGGTTTGTACAAGGTTGTACAAGTGTGTACAAGGATGTACAAGTATGTACAAGAATGTACAATTTTGTACAAGTGTGTACAAGTTTGTAAAAGGTTGTACAAGTGTGTACAAGGGTGTACAAGTGTGTACAAGGCTGTACAAGTGTGTACAAGCTTGTACAAGTGTGTACAAGC
This sequence comes from Macrosteles quadrilineatus, assembly GCF_028750875.1. Taxonomy (NCBI): domain Eukaryota; kingdom Metazoa; phylum Arthropoda; class Insecta; order Hemiptera; family Cicadellidae; genus Macrosteles; species Macrosteles quadrilineatus. Next base: position 4,768 of record NW_026543238.1, on the reverse strand, counting down.
TTGTACAAGTGTGTACAAGGGTGTACAAGTGTGTACAAGCTTGTACAAGTGTGTACAAGGGTGTACAAGTGTGTACAAGGTTGTACAAGTTTTTACAAGGTTGTACAAGTGTGTACAAGGTTGTACAAGTGTGTACAAGGTTGTACAAGTGTGTACAAGGTTGTACAAGTGTGTACAAGGTTGTACAAGTGTGTACAAGGTTGTACAAGTGTGTACAAGGTTGAAAAAGTGTGTACAAGGTTGTACAAGTGTGTACAAGGTTGTACAAGTGTGTACAAGGTTGTACAAGTGTGTACAAAGGTGTACAATTGTGTACAAGGTTGTACAAGTGTGTACAAGGTTGTACAAGTGTGTACAAGGTTGTACAAGTGTGTACAAGGTTGTACAAGGTTGTACAATTGTGTACAAGGTTGTACAAGTGTGTACAAGGTTGTACAAGTGTTTACAAGGTTGTACAAGTGAGTACAAGGGTGTACAAGTTTATACAAGTGTGTACAAGTTTGTACAAGTGTGTACAAGTTTGTACAAGGTTGTACAAATGTATACAAGGGTGTACAAAAGTGTACAAGGGTGCACAAGTTTGTACAAGGGTGTACAAGTGTGTACAAGCTTGTCAAAGTGTGTACAAGGGTGTACAGGTTTGTACAAGGTTGTACAAGTGTTTACAAGGGTGTACAAGTATGTACAAGAATGTACAAGTTTGTACAAGTGTGTACAAGTGTGTACAAGGTTGTACAAGTGTGTACAAGGTTGTACAAGTGTGTACAAGGTTGTACAAGTGTGTACAAGGTTGTACGAGTGTGTACAAAGGTGTACAAGTGTGTACAAGGTTGTACAAGTGTGTACAAGGTTGAACAAGTGTGTACAAGGTTGTACAAGGTTGTACAATTGTGTACAAGGTTGTACAAGTGTGTACAAGGTTGTACAAGTGTGTACAAGGGTGTACAAGTTTGTACAAGTGTGTACAAGTTTGCACAAGTGTGTACAAGTTTGTACAAGGTTGTACAAATGTATACAAGGGTGTACAAAAGTGTACAAGGTTGCACAAGTTTGTACAAGGGTGTACAAGTGTGTACAAGCTTGTACAAGTGTGTACAAGGGTGTACAGGTTTGTACAAGGTTGTACAAGTGTTTACAAGGGTGTACAAGTATGTACAAGAATGTAAAAGTGTGTACAAGTGTGTACAAGTTTGTAAAAGGTTGTACAAGTGTGTACAAGGGTGTACAAGTGTGTACAAGGGTGCACAAGTGTGTACAAGGGTGTACAATCGTGTACAATCTTGTACAAGTGTGTACAAGGGTGTACAGGTTTGTACAAGGTTGTACAAGTGTGTACAAGGTTGTACAAGTGTGTACAAGGGTGTACAAGTTTGTACAAGTGTGTACAAGTTTGTACAATTGTGTACAAGTTTGTACAAGGTTGTACAAATGTATACAAAGGTGTACAAAAGAAAACAAGGGTGCACAAGTTTGTACAAGGGTGTACAAGTGTGTACAAGCTTGTACAAGTGTGTACAAGCTTGTACAAGTGTGTACAAGGGTGTACAGGTTTGTACAAGTTTGTACAAGTGTTTACAAGGGTGTACAAGTATGTACAAGAATGTACAAGTTTGTACAAGTGTATACAAGTTTGTAAAAGGTTGTACAAGTGTGTACAAGGGTGTACAAGTGTGTACAAGGGTGCACAAGTGTGTACAAGGGTGTACAATCGTGTACAAGCTTGTACAAGTGTGTTCAAGGGTGTACAGGTTTGTACAAGGTTGTACAAGTGTGTACAAGGGTGTACAAATGTGTACAAGGATGTAAAAGTTTGTACAAGTGTGTACAAGTTTGTACAAGGTTGTACAAGTAAGTACAAGTTTGTACAAGGGTGCACAAGTGTGTACAAGGTTGTACAAGTGTGTACAAGCTTGTACAAGTGTGTACAAGGTTGTACAAGTGTGTACAAGGTTGTACAAGTGTGTACAAGGTTGTACAAGTGTGTACAAGGTTGTACAAGTGTGTACATGGTTGTACAAGTGTGTACAAGGTTGTACAAGTGTGTACAAGGTTGTACAAGTGTGTACAAGGGTGCACAAGTGTGTACAAGAGTGTACAATCGTGTACAAGCTTGTACAAGTTTTTACAAGGTTGTACAAGTGTGTACAAGGTTGTACAAGTGTGTACTAAGGTTGTACAAGTGTGTACAAGGTTGTACAAGTGTGTACAAGGTTGTATAAGTGTGTACAAAGGTATACAAGTGTGTACAAGGTTGTACAAGTGTGTACAAGGTTGTACAAGTGTGTACATGGTTGTACAAGGTTGTACAATTGTGTACAAGGTTGTACAAGTGTGTACAAGGTTGTACAATGTGTACAAGGGTGTACAAGTTTGTACAAGTGTGTACAAGTTTGTACAAGTGTGTACAAGTTTGTACAAGGTTGTACAAATGTATACAAGGGTGTACAAAAGTGTACAAGGGTGCACAAGTTTGTACAAGGGTGTACAAGTGTGTACAAGCTTGTACAAGTGTGTACAAGCTTGTACAAGTGTGTACAAGGGTGTACAGGTTTGTACAAGGTTGTACAAGTGTTTACAAGGTTGTACAAAAGAATGTACAAGTTTGTACAAGTGTGTACAAGTTTGTAAAAGGTTGTACAAGTGTGTACAAGGTTGTACAAGTGTGTACAAGGTTGTACCATAGTGTACAAGGTTGTACAAGTGTGTACAAAGGTGTACAAGTGTGTACAAGGTTGTACAAGTGTGTACAAAGTTGTACAAGTGTGTACATGGTTGTACAAGGTTGTACAATTGTGTACAAGGTTGTACAAGTGTGTACAAGGTTGTACAAGTGTGTACAAGGGTGTACAAGTTTGTACAAGTGTGTACAAGTTTGTACAAGTGTTTACAAGTTTGTACAAGGTTGTACAAATGTACACAAGGGTGTACAAAAGTGTACAAGGCTGCACAAGTTTGTACAAGGTTGTACAAGTGTGTACAAGTTTGTACAAGGTTGTACAAGTGTGTACAAGTTTGTACAAGGTTATACAAACGTGTACAATTGTGTACAAGGTTGTACAAGTGTGTACAAGGTTGTACAAGTGTGTACAAGGTTGTACAAGTGTGTACAAGGTTGTACAAGTGTGTACAAGGTTGTACAAGTGTGTACAAGGTTGTACAAGTGTGTACAAGGTTGTACAAGTGTGTACAAGGGTGCACAAGTGTGTACAAGGGTGTACAATCGTGTACAAGCTTGTACAATCGTGTACAAGCTTGTACAAGTGTGTACAAGGGTTTACAGGTTTGTACAAGGTTGTACAAGTGTGTACAAGGGTGTACAAATGTGTACAAGGATGTAAAAGTTTGTACAAGTGTGTACAAGTTTGTACAAGGTTGTACAAGTGTGTACAATGTTTTACAATTGTGTACAAGGTTGTACAAGTGTGTACAAGGTTGTACAAGTGTGTACAAGGTTGTACAAGTGTGTACAAGGTTGTACAAGTGTGTACAAGTTTGTACAAGTGTGTACAAGGTTGTACAAGTGTGTACAAAGGTGTACAAGTGTGTACAAGGTTGTACAAGTTTGTACAAGTGTGTACAAGTGTGTACAAGGTTGTACAAATGTGTACAAGGTTGTACAAGTGTGTACAAGGTTGTACAAGTGTGTACAAGGTTGTACAAGTGTGTACAAAGGTGTACAAGTGTGTACAAGGTTGTACAAGTGTGTACAAGGTTGAACAAGTGTGTACAAGGTTGTACAAGGTTGTACAATTGTGTACAAGGTTGTACAAGTGTGTACAAGGTTGTACAAGTGTGTACAAGGGTGTACAAGTTTGTACAAGTGTGTACAAGTTTGTACAAGTGTGTACAAGTTTGTACAAGGTTGTACAAATGTATACAAGGGTGTACAAAAGTGTACAAGGGTGCACAAGTTTGTACAAGGGTGTACAATCGTGTACAATCTTGTACAAGTGTGTACAAGGGTGTACAGGTTTGTACAAGGTTGTACAAGTGTGTACAAGGTTGTACAAGTGTGTACAAGGGTGTACAAGTTTGTACAAGTGTGTACAAGTTTGTACAATTGTGTACAAGTTTGTACAAGGTTGTACAAATGTATACAAAGGTGTACAAAAGAAAACAAGGGTGCACAAGTTTGTACAAGGGTGTACAAGTGTGTACAAGCTTGTACAAGTGTGTACAAGCTTGTACAAGTGTGTACAAGGGTGTACAGGTTTGTACAAGTTTGTACAAGTGTTTACAAGGGTGTACAAGTATGTACAAGAATGTACAAGTTTGTACAAGTGTATACAAGTTTGTAAAAGGTTGTACAAGTGTGTACAAGGGTGTACAAGTGTGTACAAGGGTGCACAAGTGTGTACAAGGGTGTACAATCGTGTACAAGCTTGTACAAGTGTGTTCAAGGGTGTACAGGTTTGTACAAGGTTGTACAAGTGTGTACAAGGGTGTACAAATGTGTACAAGGATGTAAAAGTTTGTACAAGTGTGTACAAGTTTGTACAAGGTTGTACAAGTAAGTACAAGTTTGTACAAGGGTGCACAAGTGTGTACAAGGTTGTACAAGTGTGTACAAGCTTGTACAAGTGTGTACAAGGTTGTACAAGTGTGTACAAGGTTGTACAAGTGTGTACAAGGTTGTACAAGTGTGTACAAGGTTGTACAAGTGTGTACATGGTTGTACAAGTGTGTACAAGGTTGTACAAGTGTGTACAAGGTTGTACAAGTGTGTACAAGGGTGCACAAGTGTGTACAAGAGTGTACAATCGTGTAC
>NW_026543237.1:0-40964 GCF_028750875.1 Macrosteles quadrilineatus | reverse complement strand
AATCTACGTCGAATACTGACATGAAATCATCGATGTCCTTCCTTCTAATTTCATTTCTGCTAATTATGGCGATCTTTCTCTCTATCGCGACGCATTTTTGAATTGACTCACCAATTTTTTTAGCCAATGTTGGAATTTGGAATTGGTTAGTGCTACAATCAAAGCCAGCCAACTCCATTGTGGCATCAACAACTGTGTTAAATTCTTCTGGCTTCAAGAGTTCAGATAAGTTCTTTATCAAGGGTTTCCTTTTTTTTACGCAAACCATAAATCTTCCTAGCTCTCTAAGTTTGTTGCGGATGTGGTTTTCCTTGCCAGGCATACTAACGAGCTTTTCAAACATTTCCGCTCCGAACTGCATTATAGTGTCATCATTCTCTATTTCATGTTTTTCCGGCCCATCTCTCATGCCTGCAATAATTGATCTTCTTAATAGTATTCTGTAGTCGGCTACTGAGGATGTAGGTAACATATACTGTGCCGTATTTATCACCCTTCCAACAGGAGCATTTGTTTTATTTCTTCCTTCACATATTTTCTTGTGCCTAAATAAGATTTTCCTAGTGTAGAATTGATTACAATAGACACAGGGGATTAGTTTTGAAGGAGACGTAGCTGTTACTTTCCTGTACTTAGGGATCAAAGTGCCTTTTTTATTCGTCAATACTTCGGAGTTATGAAGGTACAGGCCAGCATTTCTTAAGCGATTTAGGATCTTTACTCTTTCTGGATCACATGGAGGCAAACTTTCTAATTTTACTACGTCCTTTTCTTGGCTATGCAATTGTTTGAAGTGTCTAGGAAGTTTTGTGACAAAAGATTTACAAAATATGCAAGGAAATTTTTTGTCCCAAGACCTTTAATTATTCAGGTTTGATGTTTGAGCGACAACAACTTTTTGAGCATCAGTTTGAGAATCAATTATGTTATGTTCCATGTAACTTCTAGTGTAGGTAGTTGTATCGTTGAATTGTCCATATTGCAGTCAGGGTTCTCAGAGTTTTCACAAATATTCTTACTTCCCGTCTCAATCTTATCATTAGTGGCATTATCATCCTCTGATGAGGTCGAAGAAGCTTGTGAACTCTTGGCGCAAAAGTCGGGGTCGTTGTCACTGTCGTCTTCTTCCGAGGGTGTCTCATCTGTCCCACTTCTGACGGATTCATGTTCGAGGGTGGGTGATGTTACAGGTTGGTCGTTAAATGGACTGTCTTGGATTTCATTATTATCTTCTGAGAAGGTCGAAGGTAATGAACTCTTTTCATAAAGGTCAGGTAGGCGATGTAAGGTAGGCGATGATGCATGTTGATTATTAGTATTATAGTCTGGATGATTGTTAGGTATTACAAAATCTTCATTCATTCCTGAAGCTATGACCACTTTGCTCGCTTTGTCATTATGTAATGAGATTGAAGGTATAGTTGATTCAGCTTGAGATTCAGGTGTTTTGTAATTATCACCCTTTACAGCAGCTGTCTTGTCTGAACCTAAAAAATGCATTTTAAGAAATAACGCGTAATATAAGTAAATGAGCCTTAATGAAATTTAAATTACTGGTTGGGAAACAATTTTGCAGTGGAAACAAAATAAATTTAATTTTGAGCGCAAGGCAGGAAAATGTTCATTGTATAATGTTCATTGGAAAATGTTCATTGAATATGTTCATGTGCCTTAAGGTGAATTAGAAATTATTTTCCGTTAAATTGCATTTGTTTACAAGTCAATGCTTTTGATTTTGGTATAGTTTAATTTGTAATACACGTTATTTTAGTAGGCCTACTGTTAAACAATTCTATACAATTTACAGTTTATAGACCCCAAAAGGTTTATAAATTTGATACACATGCAAACGTGGCCAAAGTACCCTCGTGGGACGGGCACAAGCTTACGGGTACTTCATAAAATCAAAAATATGTATAAAATATTAGAGGTTGCTTCGATTAATTAATCGAATGGTGTAAGAACTGTAGTGTGATAGGGCCGAGTCATGTAAGTTATATTACCCTTAAGCTACAGCAAACATAGAAATAAGTGAATCAAATTGCAAACAAGATATATCCATAAAAAATAAAACAACAAATTTCTTTTCTTCATAAAAATAATATGAACATTTGTAACATTTTTGTGGAATGATCTCCGTTTATCCTTCAATCATGCATAATGGCTTCAATATACAAAATTGTTTCAACAGTTTTATTTTATTTGTTGTACAGCGCCATGCTCGTGGCACACCAGGGAAAATGGGGGAATATCGTGCTCGTACAGCGTAGTCTACTTGGAACGTTCGTCCTTCCATCCTGTAGGCCTATGCCTGCTGTGGACTTCAGGAAACTAGTGGGATGGACTCTAGGGCTTCTCATAAATAATTTATGACCTTAAGATTGCCGATTGCCCAAGCACCAAAATCGTAGTTTGACGCTCCAGTTAGTTCTACGCTCGATGTTTTGAGTTAGTTGTGGGCGCTGTTGAGAGTCAATAATACGTGTCGCATTATTCAATTTTTAGATTAGGAGGAGTTAAAACTAACTTTCATGGAGTCTTGATGTCAAATTCACCTAGTTTGCTCAAGTTGTGAAGCCCGTTTGAATATTATTTTTAAGTTTTAACGAGTTAAAGAAAATTTTTGAAAACATTATAAATTTTCCTTAATTTAATGTTCCAAAGAGCAAATTTAATAAAAAAAACCTGTTTTATTCTCTTCTTATAAAACTTTATATTCTTAAATTTTGTCATAACAACACACAAAAGCCATGTTTAAAAGTCAGAACATGAATCATTATTCACATATGATCATACCTTTTGGTAATTCCAAAAAGTAGTTAATGAAACCAAAGTCTTTTAAATAGTGGCATAGTGGTTAATAAAACCAAAGTCTTTTAAATTCAATTCTTAAGATTTACAAACCTTAGATTAGGGAATATTTATCATGTTTAACGGAATTTTCACTTAAGCTGTAAAAAAAGTGATGCAGCTTAATTCACAACCAAGTTTTAAAAATTAATAAGTGACCCTGTTAGTTTAGTACAGTATACAGGACTATTAAAAAAGAATAGTACAGTGCAGTAACTACGAGCGTGTCGCGCTATAAGCATGGCGCTGTAAGATCACAAATCGTATGCACAGCCTTACAAGGAATTTAGTTTGAATTAAAAAAAAATACAAAAGAATTAGGAATATATCATTTACCTTAGTTGTATTGTTTATATGTTTTAATTTACCTACATGATTGAAGTATATTGGAATAGTTATTGATCACGCTCGAAAAAACAGATTTCCTACCTAATTTCTTTATCATAGCAGGGTAGTATTTTCCATCTGTCCATTTTACATGACGGATGTCCCCTATCTGTAGTGTGCACTTCTCAACAGATTGTAGAGTGGTTCTGTGGATCACTTTATCTTCAGCATATTTAACTGTTACGCTGCCATCAGTTTCTACAAAAAAGATAACTACATTGTTTTACAATGATTGCACGAGAAATCCGATATGGTTATTTTATTTTAATTCATTATTTAAACAACAATAGTAAACACACACCAATACATAGCCAGTTTTATTAGAGGTCTAAGATAGTTAGGTTGATGCAAAATGTCATAGTTCACCCTGGATGAAATCCAGATTTTGTTAAAGTTGAAAATGTAGTACATTAAGCAAGATTCAGAAAACGTTGTAGTTCTGACAATTAATCTGAACAAGCGTATGGAATACGACTCGAATTGTGCTCGCCCCAGGCCAAGGCCGCACTACTAGGCCCCCTTTTAATAGTAGCCGTGATGAGAAATTGTCACAAGGGGCAGGATATTGTACGGGATTTTTGTTTCCGTAAAAGAGGCAACGATAAATTTGCAGTTGCGAAGTATTTCATAGAGGGGTTGTTTAGCATAGCATAAAACATTAAAATAGCGGCCATTTTCAAACGGTTAAAAAGGTTAAAAGGTTAAATCAACATTACGTAATTGCGTACGCACCAAGAATAAATATACATATTTTGCAGAATTTCAACCCTATAGCTCAAAACCGTCAAGGGGTTATGAATGTTTTTGTAAAAACACATACAGACAAATAGACTGAAAACGGAATGAGATAGAAAACATGTTACACATTTTAATAGCCACTGTGAGGGTGGACTAATGTAAGCAATTTTTGAATACATACTTGATTGATTTGCTTTATTTTAATAAGCGGTGACTACGATTTTGAAACAAAGCTATGTCAAAACATAACAAATATGTAAAATTTGAAAATTACGAATCCCTGAAATAATTATGTCAAGGAATTAAGGGTTTACAAACATTATTAGGCTACAGAGCCGTTCAAAAACTTCAACTATCAAACCAAACACGTCTATGGTTTGAAGTTCGACTCGTAGATTTAAATCAAATTATATTGGACATTGAATCCGAATGTAAATACCTTGTCAGATAACAAAATTGTAAAATCTGTTATTATTTAAATATACACTTACCGATTTTAATTATTTCAGCTTCGTAGAACAACCCATCCTTCCATTTTACATTTCTTTTATCTCCTGGCTGTAAGGTCAATCGGTTTTTTATTTTACCAAGTGGACATTTGTATTCCACTTGGTCTTCTAAATATTTCACTGTAGCCGTTGAATCTGTAAAAGTATCAAATAAATGCATCGTTTCTGTCTATATTGCTAGAAATGCGTATCTTTTTTATTTAAGATGTGTTTTGAGTTAATAGTCTGGGCGTCGACCCATTGTAATTAACGATGACCTGGAAATTTGGGTGGACAAAGGTTTTTTGAATCAGTTTTTTGTGCTTATTACTAATATGGGTAAACGCCGCCATATTGGAAAAATGGCAGCCAAAACGGGGTTTTCGATAAATACTCGAAAACTGTTAGTTTTAGAGATATTTATGTGGAGACATACAGTGTTAATGTTGGTGACATACATATGTTACAACAATATCTTTAACAAAGGTTACTTGTACAAATGTGTATCGCTTAATATAATTCAGTTTTTTAAGAATGAATGTAATATGTCATAGGTATTGGCACTAAATTACAAATTTATGTTAATAATAACTTCAATTTCACAAAATTATGCTTAAACCGTGAGATTTACAAAAGAAGTGTAGGTATAATTTATGTGTAGTTTTTTACGCTTTACATTTTATGTCCCCACATTAATATCTCTAAAACTAACCGTTTTCGAGTATTTATCGAAAAACCAGTTTTGGCCGCAATTTTTCCAATATGGTGGCGTTTACCCAAGGGTGCCAAGGTGGCACCCGGCATATTCGTAATCAGCGCAAAAAACTGAGTCAGAATCAGTCAAAAACCTTAGTCCACCCAAATTTCCAGGTTCCCCTAGCTGACGCCCAGACTGGAAATAGTCCATAAAAGTTTTAGTTTTGTCCATAAAACATAATATAATCGAGTTTTAAATTTGGATTTTACTTCGTTAATAAAAAAAAAAAAAAAAAAAAAACTATGAAAACTAATGGTACATGGTGTTCATTTTATTTTTATGCAACCCAATTGAGAAGTACTAAAACGAACTGAAGTAAAACGAAGTAACATTTGGGTTCACACATTCTATTGGACTGAGTAAAAAATAATTTTAAGCTATTTGAGAAGTTTGGTTGGGTTAGGTTAGGTTATTATTAAATATATATATATATATATATACATATTTTATCAGCTTAAAATACGCTTCTAGGTGTGCGTCGCTGTCTCAAGAAAGTGATAATAGATATTCAATGATAATAAGCAAGATGCCAATGGTTTAAAAAACTCTTGGAGTAAGTAGATCACTAGATCACTGCTGATAAAGCCCAAGTTAAACACGACCTAACTTCATTTTAGCACTGCCCAAATGAGTAAATTTTATATTAAATGTTGGGTTTTAACAGTGTCATCTGACATTACCTAACCCCACCAAACAAACTTCTCGAAGAACTTAAAATTTTCAGTAGTTTTCGACTATTTTGTGAGTTTTCTCAAAATTTAAAACTTGGTGTCCAAAACCACTCGTACACCCCTTTAAAAACGAGGGAAACCTTTTCTTACAAACAACAAATTAATACATAACTAGATAATATATATCACATATATATAATATATATTATATCAAAATGAAAAAGTAAATCGGTGCCAGGCATAGGTCTTACCGTGCCCGGTAAGTGCTTGTAATAGCTACTTCCCTTCAGGAAAATTCACTAGAAGGACTTTATAAATTTGAATATAAATAGACTAGATAAACATATAAAAATCTCTATTTATTTCGAAAAGAGTATTAAAATAGTTTGGTTTTGTTCCTATTTATAAAGATCAATAACATTTTAGAATATCCGTAGCTTTGGATGAAAACTGGCTTGACAGTTTTCTCGTAAGTTAAATAAGCTGATTAACATTATTTGCTTTAGTTTTAACTTTGATTGAATGAACACATTCAATATACTGTACCTATTTTATTAGTGGTACTTTACAATTTTATGTAATAGGTACTTCCTATTAATATGTTCCTTTATACTGTAACTAATATAACAATGTAATCAAATTATTAAAGCAGTACATGCAAATACAAAATAAAAAAAAAACATTATCATTAGGTTACTTTATGAATACGAGTAATCAAATTCACTTACCTTCAGATAGGCCTACGTCACTATCCATCGCAATTGCACTCACTTCACTTGTAACTTACATAACACCTCGATCACAATGAACTAAGTACTTAACTGTAAGATACTGAATTGAGCTGAACAGAGTACCTACTCCGAAGCAAGCAGTGGTCCCAAATGTACTAAACGAAATTACTGTATTATCTTATCTACACTTTACACATGCAGGGTCTGATTAAAGGCCTTTTCACACCGGCGTACTGGACGTACTGTACGTTTGGTACGTTTTTTTTTCAACAAATCGCTGTCCATGTTATCATATGGGCTCGTTCACACCGCGCGTACAGAACGTACTGTACGTACAGTACGTACGCGATGGTTTTGTGAGAATCGCTCGGAGAGCGATTTTTCTAAATCGTACGAGGCGTACGCGAGCTCGCGCATGCGCAGTGGTCACACCAAAACCACGTGCTCAGCCAGTGTTACTTGTCTGACTGCAAACGAACAAGTGTACGTTTTGGAAGTTTCTGTGCGGTGTGAAAGGACCGCGTACTGTACGAACTGGCCGTACCAAACGTACAGTACGTCCAGTACGCCGGTGTGAAAAGGCCTTAAGGGTCTAGTCGCCAGTAGGCTGACGTTTTTTCGCGCCCCCCTCCTCCCTACCACTACCCCTCATCTCTGCTACCACTTTCAAAATTTCAAAGAATGAATACTAATACTGAATTCCAAATTCAAAATGGCCAAAGGCATTATACTAATATTCAGTTTATTTAAAAACAAAAGAAAACTGATCATAAATAATTAATGCATGGTTTGATTAGGAACTTTTAAAATAGTAACAAATCAGTTGTTCAAGGAATGTAAAACTTTTTTATTTAAAACTAGCTGTAACCCGCGGGCTTTGCCCCGTTTAACTTCTTAATTTTCAAGATTATCTCGTTCGCATGGCTCAATCACGTCCTGGTTGAAGTTTGTTCCCTACGCTCACTCACCTTTAGGTTGGAGCTCGTTCGCTGCGCTCACTTGCCTTCAGGTTAGCTCGTTCGCTACGCTAACTCACCTCCAGGTTGAAGTTCGTTCGCTACGCTCACTCACCTTTTGGTTGCAAATTAGCTGTTGTCATAAATGTAAAAGAAATAATAGTGCTGCACCCTGTTGGTAATCCTTGTAACTTTAATGCTATTGAACATCATAGAACAGAACCAACTTGTTTAGTTGAAACAGCTGTTAAGATTCAATAATTCCATTTCTCATAAGGTTAACATGGGAAACTCCAGAGCCACTGGGGCGGAGCCCTAAAGGATTTTTGAAATAAGAATATGCCTATATGTTAATCGGGAATGTGAGCTATCATCATGCCAAATTTCAGCCCAATCCAACCAGTATTTTTCGCGTTCACTTGTCACAAACATACATCCATACATCCATACATCCATACATCCAAACTTTCTCATTTATAATATTAGTAGGATAATGTATTTATTTTACATTTTATTAAACATATGATTGTATTAAATCAAAAGTAGACCTAACCTAAAATATCAAAAATCCAAACAATAATATATAGGCCTACGTACCTTCTAAATTAACTCTGTTAATCACCTAGGCCTAAACCAATTTTATTAGGACCTATAGATGGAATTACAGCATTTATCTGTATTTATCTGCAACAAAAAGTATCGTTAAATGTTTTTACAAAAATGTTTTTACAAAAATGCAAGGAGTAAATAAGTCTTAAAATTGCATCCACATTCCATAAAGACCATAAAATACGTTAAAAATATTAATTCTATTATTTCAAAAACGGCGGCAATTCTAAGACTTATTAACTCCTTTCATTTTTGTTCTAACTTACTTGTTTAGGTGCTACATGATGTGAAATGTACACCGGAAGTCATTTTTCCATAGGCTGTAACTCCTAAACGGGTGGGTTTATCAAAAAATGTCTAGAATAAAAAAGGTTTTAAATTGCATGTGCTATACACTAACATATATAGGACTAACATATGCATGTTCTATACACATGTTAGTAGTCCTGCTACTCTCCTTTAATTAGAGTAGTGGTGGCAGCGATACATCCTGTAGACCATTGGACTTTACTCGCAACTGGTGCAATTGGTGCGGTACATTTGTAATCTAATCTTGGTTAGGCCCCGTTTATGCACCAAGAGCGGGAGCGGTAGCGACAGCGGGAGTGATTTCTAACACCATTGAGGTAAATGGGGCTGTTGTTTATGCACCAAGAGCGATAGCGATAGCGGTTGACCTCCCGCTGCGGTTTCTAATTCGCCCGCTGTGTAGTAAGAAATCGCAGCGGTTGCTTGGGATAGAGCGTTTTCAACTACTGTCTGCGAGAGTAAAGAAGTCCCTTGAGCCAGAGCGATACGCAGCTATGTTTGGAGGGTATCGCGCACTATTTTCAGGCGCCAAGCATCTGGGCACCTCGCCTCGACGTCTGTCTGTAAACAACTGTTGTAAACATAATTACTCATATCTTTGTTTTAGTAAGTGGGTTATCATCATGTGGTCACGTCATTTGATTCAGTGCAGTCTCCTGTGTTCGCGTTGTGAGTTCTGTTTTGTTCTGGACGGTCCTTGTAGCTCTGGTTTTAAGAAAACGTGGTGCTACTATACAAAAATATGTTCACCCGGGAAAAAACGCAAGAAGGCTGAAACCACAGATAATATAACCCCATCTGTGCTGAAACCATCTATCTCTATATATAATACGCTAAGCCGATTTTTGTAAACAGAACTCCTCCCTCATTTTTGGACCGATTTTGATGATTAAAGTGTCAAAAAAATTGCCCTGATCTGTAGTTTTGCAAAGTGTTTTTAGTTTTTTGATATCTTTATTAGTTTGGGCAGGATCTTCTACCAAAGTTGGATTTTCTCCCATAAGATTAACATGGGGGAATCTAAATATTTAATTGGAAACTTTGTCTCCACTAATTTGAGAGAACGGCTGGGCGTAGAAACTTGGTAGAGGTGTCCAAAGAAAGGTCTTGGTCTGTAGATGAGTTCAAAAGAAAAACGAAGTAAATTCTATTAGGTCTCTGTCCCAGAACCCTTTAAAGATCCCTCAACAGATTTGTTTACATTTTGGTCACGTGGATAATACTTTTTAATAAAACAGCTGTTAATTTTAAAATTGTATTTGAAACAACACACATTTATTGGGAGTTACTGAATAGTCCAAAAGAAGTATTTGCAATGTTATTTTCTGATTTAAAACTGGATTTTCTTCTGTATCATGTCATGTGTTGCAATATTAAGTTACATTACCAAATCAGTGGAAAATCCTTTTATCACATTAACTCTTACAATTATTTCTTATTGAACTATCTTATATCTATTTTACGGGTTAGTGTCTGCCTTTTTCACACCTTTTCCCTATATTTATAATATTATTATAGACAGACCATCATAGGTTCATTAAATTATTGTCATACATGCTTTCAATCATTTGAAAAATCATCGATTGTGTAATACAATACAAAATAATACAAGTGCAGAAGGGCACGGTGCCCATTTGAGCTGTGTCCATATTTTGTTAAATTAATAGTGGTTTACAGCAACTGGATAAAATATTTTACAATTATTATGTAGACATATGTGCATGATTTAGAAAGTCATTAAGCTGGATAACTGCAATATACTGCAGACTTTTCAGAGAGGTTACTTTGATGTATTCATTTATCTTAGTGAAAACATAATATAGATATGTATACAAATAAGAACCTGAACTCTTCAAAGAGGGCCTTTGAATGTTATAAGACTAACAAAATGGGTTCTGCATGTTTACTAGCGCTGCTCAGCAACAAAAATAATGTAATTCATCTCCAAAAAATATATTCTTAAGTGCACTAAGCAGCAGCCTAAAAAATACTATGTAGCTTCCTCATATAGTTACAAAATGCTCAAACTCGCATTGGCACATTTATGATTCGGCTTATATTTCTCCAACTTCATCTGCAGAAGAAGTTCAGTGTGCTCTTATCGCGTCTAATAACATCCAAACACAAAAACCTTGCCTAAAATGGTACCTATCTTGACAAATTATTTGCAGTGGCCTATATTACGGAACGTGGCTCACTGCGTTGGTAACATTATTGAAAGTATCACAATATTTTGGCTGTAAGAGTAAATACTATTTAAGCAGCTACTGTCATGACAGAAAGGTCATACAGTATTCTTTTTAAACTATATCACATTATCGTTTATAAGATAAGTTGATTAACAATGCATGTAGACGTCAATATTTACGTGACAGCCAAATTACAGTATGTTTTTCTCTTTGGAAATGGCACATTGCTATTTCATTTGCATTATTTGTAGCCAATGAAGCCACACGACCATATAAACGAGGAGGCCCCTAACCGTCGATTTCGACGGGTTTCACCTAGTAAAGTACAAATAGATAGCTTTGATATGCGTGTAATCGTAGATGAAATACGTGATTTTTACACGAACAAAAAATTGTCCCTACATGTAAAAAACTATTACCTGTTTTGAGAGAAAGAATTAATTTTAAATGGAGCAAATGGGCATTTCGGCGACTATTAAAGATACGGGGGTTCAAGTGGAAGAAATGTGGTCAGAAGAAAATGTTTCATTGAAAGGCCTGACATTGTTAATTGGAGGTTTAAGTATTTGCGAGGGATAAGAAATAAGGGAACAAAAAAGGAAAATTTTATATCTGGACGAAAATTGGAAGGACAGTTATTTAACGTTCCAGAAATGTTGGCACAGTGTAGACGTCGATGGTGTGTAAATGTTGTTAACAATAATGTAGCGAATGCTACATTATTGTTATTTATTATTGTTTCCATCTTGTTTTGTTGTATGAATGTAAAAATAGAGTTGTCCGTTGGTATGTAAAATAAATAAAACCTGATATGAACGCGTCAATCTGCGTGATTGTCAGACATTGGGTCAAACGAAGGGGTTTTGCAGAGGGGTTGGCTTATGTATATGGCAAACAGTGCCAACAATTTTAACATCGCGTGGCAACAATGCTGGTCAACAGTTGTTAAATATTATCACGAGTTTTTTTTTTTTTGTGAAAAGGTTAGTTAGAAATTGAAAATTGAGACGTTGTCCATCAAAGAGGTGTCTAATTTTAATAGCAGGGTACAACACCGTCCTTCATACGGTGTCGTACATTATGCTTACTGCAGTGACCAGTTTTTTTTGCATTTGTAACAGGGAGAGGAAGCAGAAGGGGTTTTTTCGGAATCTTGACGGAACTACTGGAACTAACTCAGTCATAACTAACGATTTACACCCATTTATTTACACTCTTTATCTTGAAATAAGTCCGCCTCAAATCTCGATGTTGACGGAACTACTGGAACTAACTCAGTCATAACTAACGATTTACACCCATTTATTTACACTCTTTATCTTGAAATAAGTCCGCCCCAAATCTCGATGTTTGATAACTTCTTTATTTTACCATGAATTCTTTTGAACTAACGAAAATTTTGACGGAACTATCCGGAACTCACGCGGAACTAACTGTTAACGCTAATAAAACGATTGTTGATATATGGATAGCCTACAATGAAGTTAGACCGCCCCAACTTTTGATGTTTATTTTATTTATTTTGTATGATAACAATAATAACATTTGCAGCACATTATAAGGTATCAACTATGGTGCTGACTTTATGAATATTATATGTGTGTCTGTTAGCACACTTTGCATAATCCATATATATAATACGTGAAGGCGATTTCTACAAAACACTACTCCTCCGTTAATAATGGACGGATTTTTACAAACGACGTGTCAAAATAAAGTATTTTTTGTGTAGACAACCCCTTTCAACAATTCCTGTTATAAAAGACCTCGGGATTCGCCCCACAGGCCATCAAAGTTGGAGTTTCTCCCATAAGATTAACATGGGGGAATCTAAATATTTAATTGGAAACGTTGTCCCCACTAATTTGAGAGAACGGATGGGCGTAGAAACTTAGTAGAGGTGTCTAAAGAAAGGTCTTGGTCTGTAGATGAGTTATCAAAAGAAAAACTAAGCAAAATCCCTTAGGGCTCTGCCCCAGAAGCCTTTAAAGATCCTTCCCCAGAGTTGTTTACATTTTGGCCATGTGAATAATACTTTTTAATGAAACAGCTGTTCATTTTTTAATTGTATTTGAAACAACACATTCATTGGAAGTTACTGAATTCTGATTCTACCAAATAAGTATTTGCAATGTTATTTTCAGATTTTAAAATTGATTTTCCTCTTTATCATGTCATGTTTTGCAATATAACGTTCCATTGCGAAATCAGTGGAAAATCCTTTTATCACAGCAATTCTTAAATTATTTCTTATTGAAATATCTTATATATATTTTACGGGTTTGGTGTCTGCCTTTTTCAGTACTTTTGTCTACATTTTATCATATTATTCTACACATATCAAATATTTATGTAGAAATATCTGCTCTTATCGTGTATAATAAAATTTTGATGTTGGAATTGTATATTTTTAATGAAACAGCTCGTTATTTTTAAACTGTGTTTTAAACAAAACACATTTAATTGGGAGTTACTGAACTGTCCAAAAGAAGTATTTGCAATGTTATTTTCTGATTTTAAAATTGTTTTTCTTCTGTGTCATGTCATGTTTTGCAATATAACGTTTCATTACGAAATCAATGGAAATTACTGTTATCACAGAAATCATACAATAATTTATTATTGGACAATCTTATATATTCTGTTATACGGGTTGTTGTCTTCCTTTTTCACCACTTTTGCCTATATTTTGTCTATGCCTATTATTCTCCAGATCATCATAGGTTCATGAGATTATTGTCATACATGTTTTCAATCATTGGAAAAAATCTTCGATTGTGTAATACAATACAAAATAAAACAAGTGCAGAAGGGCACGTTTACGTAACATTTACGTAAGCATTTACGTAACATCGAATTTACAGTATTTTGTGCTTTTTGGAAATGCCGCATTGCTATGTTATTTACATTATTTGCTGCCACTGAAGCCGCACGCCCATATAAACGAGGAAGTTCATAACAGTCCAAGAATAAAAGCCGAATTCACTTTAATTATATTTCACCACCCCTAAATTTCCGTACATGAATTAGCGTTAACGGTACCTCCAGAGTGCACGCCGATTCAGATTCAGAATCAGATTCAGATTTTCGGCGCGTCAGATATTTTGTTGGTGGCCACGGTGGAAGCAGGAAATACGCCGCCGGTACTGACTCGGTTAGCAAAGGAACAAGTCAGTCATTGTTATGAAATTGTCTAATTAGGAATTAAGGTGCAACATTATAGCGTCTGAAACTGTTGTGAAGTTACAGCCAGTGAAAAATGGTGTTCATGATATTATAATTATACAGGGTGGCTGAAAAGTAACTTGCACCCCCACTTAACTTTTCAACCATTTGAGATATTTGGAATCGGTTTGCGGCGACCTTCTTAGATATGAGGGGCTACAATAATTATGGTCAATTTTGAAAATTTTGCCCTTAGGGGTACCGGGGGTAGGGGGTAGCTCAAAATTTTCAAATAGCAAGTATCGTCGACTTTGGTATCATTTTGTAGGTCTTGACAAAACATAACAATTAACATAAAGAAAATCAGAATCGGACAATTATTAACAAAATGGCAGTTCAAAATTACTTTAAATAACCATCGTCTCAATCATTTTTAGCTACCATTTTGTTATTAATTGTCCGATTTCAATTTTCTTTATGTTATTTGTTATGTTTCGTCAAGACCTGTAAATTGATACCAAACTCGACTATACTTGCTATTTGAAAATTTTGAGCTACCCCCTACCCCCACTACCCCTATGGGCAAAATTTTCAACACTGACCATGATTATTGTAGCCCTTCATATCCAAACAAGTTGCCGCAAACCGATTTCAAATATCTCAAATAAATAGTAACAAAGTTAAAGAGGGTGCAAGTTAATTTTTTGCCACCCTCATGGTTATTTGGATTTAAAACGTTTTAGGGCGCCACTTTGTTATTAGGGAGCCGATTTTGGTTTTCTTTATGTCAATGTTTATGTTTCGTCAAGACCTGTAAAATGATACCAAACTCGACTATACTTGCCATTTGAAAATTTTGAGCTACCCCCTACCCCCGCTACTTATACTAAATACTAGTAAATTTACCATAATTATTGTAGCCCTTCATATCTAAGAAGGTCGCCGCAAACAGATTTCAAATATCTCAAATGCTTGAAAAGTTAAGTGGGGGTGCAAGTTACTTTTCAGCCACCCTGTATCTCTTTTCCTATAGCTAGAAATTATATAGCTTCTTTCTATATTGCGTTGAGTGGGAACCACTGAAACGTATTATTAAAATTAGACATAGTTTTGTAAGAAACTGGCATAACCTACATTAAAAAAAATCCTGAAGACCGTTTAGTGATAACCCTAAAAGTAAGAATGAAAAAAATAAATATTTTACTATAAAACATAATTTCTTTAACTAAATAGTATAATTTATATAACTAAATAGTATGCGTAAGAGAATCTGAATCTGAATCTGAAACCCGAATGAAGAATTCATTCCGGTAAGCAGGTGCCTGCGCAGCGGCTCGGAAACCGGCGGCCACTATGGATGGACACATCCATTTAAATGCATGTGCTATTGTTGCCGCCGAAAATCGTAATCTGAATCTGAATCTGAATCGGCGCGCACTCTGGACGTACCGTAAGCCTTGACAGTAACCGTCGATTTCGACGGGTTTCACTTAGTGTATAACCGAGATGTTTCACGTTTTTTAGATACATTTTTAGAGTTTTTAGATTCTTTTTTTTTAGTTTGTCCAATAATCGTCTTCATGCCCACTACTACTAGGTCTGGCTAGTTTACGTGCGAAGCTTTCCAGCAATCGCCGTTTTCCAACTACGATATGACGGAAATATTAGTTAACGTTATAAAATCACTAAAATGATGAAAAATATTTGGTACCACCCGAGTACCCGTCTTCGTACGGAGTTGGCGTATAAAATAGTAATTGCAGTTATACTCAGGCTTTGCGTTAGCAATGGGAGAGGATACGGTTTAAGTAAATTTGGTTCTTTTAATATAGTATAGCACATCTAACATAATATTCTACCACTGCACCCAAACATAGAAAAGGTAAAGTTAACACAGCTTTGTGTTGGTGCTTGGTTCAAATAAGCTGTTGTTATTAGTGCAAAAAGAATTAGTGAAGTAATTCTTTACTGAAGTAATACTTTAGATTTACTGTTGGTAAACCTTATAACTTGTTAATGCTATTGAATATAGTAGAAATAACTTCTTGATCAGCATTGTTCGTGTTATTAAATTTACGGGAAGTAAATAAAAGAAACGTCTTAAAACACTTAACTCATATATTTACGCTTAAATACTGTTACTCACAAGAAGGTTAATATACAAAAAGGATGGTAAGCGGTGATAGATTTCGATTGGACACTCCAATCATCATCAGACCCAATAGGCGAAAGTAATTTTTCTATAATATGCAATAACATTTTATAACATGCAATAACATTCTTTGCAGTCATCACAAAGTTAAGTCCATGTTTCCTACAAAAATAGTCGCACTTCGGCTCATATCATTGTTAATTTTTTGTGGGAATCTTCAAATTATTGGACGTTTTCTTCATCGTATAGGTTGTTAAATAAAAATATTAAATTACATTTAAATGAAATCATCATCATCTAGTCATTACGTGTAAACTAGCTGTTCTGAATTATACGCAGTTTTAAATGACTACTCGATTACCGTAAGTAAGACGGGCTAACACCTCGTCATATATTAAAACGTGACAGGGTGATTCTGAATGAATTACTTGACGGAATTTCACGATTTTTGTGTTTAAATAAATATAATTTTGATAAGTAAGGAATGTCATTGTGGTTTTGTCATTGATTATAGGAAATAAGTAAGATTCTATAACCATTGCTATACGAATCGATGCTCACGAGCTTTAAAAAAAGCTTATGAAAATTTCTTTTGCTACTAAAGTTTTTTAGGAAAGGTTGGGAAAATACAATGATCAGATGTTTTAATTTATCTTATCAGCTTTTTCTTTAAAATACATTTTGAGCTGCTTAAACTATGCTTGAATTAGGAATAGAAATATTGATATATGTAACTACATACATTTTTAATGGACTACTCGATTCCCGTACGTAGGACGGGCCGACACTACGTAGGACTCTGTTGCCACTGGTTAGGGTTCCATTATCGTGTTAACGAAACCAATCACGAAAAAAAAACTTTTCATCAGCATTGGTATAGGTACATATTTTTGGTAAGTGAATCGTAAAGAAACGGAAGCTACCTCTAGGGTTTACTGTTATAGATTCTCCCTTTACTACGCATATAAGGCTACATATTATTTCAGCCTTTTTTCCTTGGAGCAACAGGCAGTAGGTACGCCTACCTGGTTATAATCTCCAAATAATATGTATTGCCTGTACGAACCATCTGTATTTCTTTCTAACAACATTTACAGCTTCTACTCAGTTCGTGGCATAAGGACGTGAATCCTCTGATCTGTTAACCAACAGATGCGTTCTGTCTGTTTCTTATCTGCACCTCTGATAATTTCCTCCAAACAATAACACTAGGTTCAACGTCAACTATGTCCAAGGCTATGGTGTATAAAATAAGAGCATGATCGTTGTGATTTCGAATATTACATATGTCAAGACTTTTAATAATCGAACTAAAATCAAAGAGAAAATAATTGAATAAAAAATATGGGTTAAGATCATATTACATCTATGTTCAAAATGTTGACTTCTGAGCTCTAGAACAAAAACCAAGTTCAAGTTTACACCCAGGCCACGTCTTTAATCTAACGTTTTTAAACTGTGTCAAATTTGGACAAAAGTCGGCGTTAAAACACCATCGTCAGCTTTAGGTACTTGTAAAGCTGATCAGTTGTAAACATCGTAAAAAGATAAAGACCCTCCTATTATACATATATAAGACTAGTAGTTACCCGGCACGCGTTGTGTAATATAATATTAACTAGTGGCTTGTATAGGGACATAAGTCCCTAAAAAGATAATAATATGAAAAAATTATTCTAATATTTAAACAAACTAAGAAATATATTATCTATGTGTCATAATAGATATCGATGTACGCCATATCTTTTGTGTAAAAAAGAGTTGTTTGTCTTTGTTTGCCTTTGTTGATGTTTTTTTTTTCATTAAATCAATCGAATCACTACTTAGGTTTAACCGTTTTAACTCTACTAAAGGCAGCAAACATATGATTGTTTGTGAATTAATATGCTGGTTTATTTAGGTAGCTTTGGTCTTGTTGTTAATGGTGATAAAAAAGACTTCCCTGACTGGAATTTTGGAAATTGTCTTCGTCAAATATGAAAAGGCAAATAAAGGTGTGTATCCCTACCCAGTTAATATTTAAGTGTATACTCCTTTTGTTAAGGCTTAAACACATTAGGGCAAAGTAAAAAAGCATCCTATTGACCAAGCTTAACCCTAAATTTTTTCTGATCAACATAAAAAAAATTATAACTAGTGTAAGTTTATGTGGTGGTATTCCTGTTAAAGGTGCGATTGAAATTCTATCAAATTTGGCTTAATCATCGGCTGATTCTTAATTTTTTGCGAGCAACAGACAGTACCTGTTTAAATCTCCAAAAAATATTATTTTCCTCCAATTGGAACTTGTTATAGTACTTACTTAATTAACAATTTCCTGTACGAACCTATTCAATTTATCAATCAATTGGCACCTTTCAACTGTCAGAAGGGGAGCATCCCACATATGCCCAAGTTTATATCTACGGACGTCGAAACCACTGTTCAAGAAAGAATGCTAAACAAAGCTAATGGCTCTTTCAGCACTGAACTCATGCACATTTTGACTCAAAATTTGGTTAATATTAATCCATACGCACAAGTTTTCAGCATGATGAGCTCCGTCCTGCAAAATACTCCTAAGCAAAAAGACCTTAGCATGCATATTGCATATAGCCTACGATCGAGCTCAAGACCAACGCCGATACAACGACGCAACTTCTAACGACGTTGCTATAATATCCTAATTTATTATTCGTGCGAATTCGCACGGGTTCACCTAGTCTTAAATTTAAAATAAAGAAAGTGATGAATAAATCTAGAACATATGTTTTGAATTAAAAACAAAGCAGAAGTTTTTCATTTAATCTTCAATCGTTAATTAGGCCTTTAGTCACTGTGGTTATTTCATGTTAAACGTTAAAAATACACAAATTTGAAAAGTTTCACAGTAAAATAATCCACATTCTATAACGTAACAAAAGTCTTAATTATTATAGGTAGCGTTATCCCTGGTTTTATACAGGGCGAGTTTTAAATGAGTTCCCCCCAACTTTTTCTACATTTCTAAAGATATCAACTCCGGACCACGTCAGATCATTGTAGAGTAGTAAGTACTTCATTTTGACTGGGTTAAAATTTTTGGTCGCCATCTCGGATCCGCCATATTGGATACAAAGTTATTTTATCAAATGAAAAGGTAGGGTTGTGACCCACCGTTCCAAACAACATCCTTACCTACCCTTAATACGATGTTGCAATCCGTTTTTGAAAATATTGATCAATTCTACAGTTATGAGAACTTTTTATAACTTTATTTTGAGCCTATTTTAACATTGTGCATTTACAAACTAAGGCCATAATCTCAAAATTAGTGCTAGTAAAGATAAGTGCACCATTCATTGTCGACCTATTTTCCAGTAGCACATTGTGCATTACTTACCATAAATAATTGCGTAGTTTTGTAATGCAAATATATAGCATCTATATTTCCAAGAATATAGATATTGCCATCATACAATATCATATGTATTTTCCTAATCTAATTGGAAACTAGTTTTCCTTGTCTCAACTAATTTGAGAGAACGGTTGGGTGTAGTAACTTGGTTTTTGTATCTCCAAAGAAAGGTTGGTTTGTAGATGAGCCAACAAAAGAGAAATGAGCTAATGCCCCAGAGGCCTTAATAGTGTAAAGAAAAGAGTTGTTTACATTATGAGTATATGGTTATGTTACACTATCTTATTCTAAAATAGTTGTTAATATTAAAACTGTAGTAGCAGTTACCCAGCGCGCGTTGCTGCACTTAACTACTATTACAGTAATTTAAATGATAATCTTTTTACTATGATAAATAACAACAATAGGGATACCAATTGACAATAATTAAATGTGTTATTATTTGTACTTTGTGTGAAAATCATACATTTCCTAAAATTAAACCTGTGATACTCAGAGATGCCATTGTGCCTTATTAATCGTAATTTAAAAAACAAGAACCAAAGGAAATTGTAGTCACTTAAATTCCAAGGGTGGTTCAGATTAAATCATCGGTATTCTTTGGATTGGATTAAGATTATATATCCTTTGAACGTACCGCTGATGATTTTTTCTTCGGTCAAGATTCGTTTCATTTTTATATACGTCAGTCTGATTCCACTATCAGACAGTAAATGCGCCGCGAGCCTGCAGATTGGGGAACGCAACATCCATCACTTTTGGAGCGAACGATCTTGGAGTGAATGCAACAGTTTACTATGATTTCATATTTCAATAATACTGCTCGTTCACTCCAATGTGCATTCGATCCAATGTACAGTACACTTTAAAATTTGTATTTTGCACAGGCCCGTCTACTTCTGGAACTGACTGTACCCTTTGGATCGAATGAACATTGGAGTGAACGAACAGGAAAATAAATTGTAAAAATAATTTTTGGAGTGAATGATCTTGGAGTGAATGCAATAGACCCTATATAACAGGGTTAGTAAAAAGTGTGGAGACCCCCTGTTATTTTTTTTAACGGCCCATACTAGAAAAACTAAACTCGGCACACCTTTATGGCATGTTATGAAGTACTTTTTGGGCACAACCACCACTTGGTGTACATCCCCAAAATGGGGGATTGAGGGGGAAACTAAAAAAATTCAAATACAAAGACCCATCGAGTGACCCCTCATTTTGAAGGTCCTGGTAAAAGAAAACGAACAACGCAAATTAAATGTCTCTATTTAATCCAGTAAAAAATTACAGCCAATTCAAATTATCAAAAAATTAAATTTAACTTACAGCTTTCCAAGTCTGGAGACCCCCTGTAAAGTTTGTAACGGCTCACAATGGGAAAACTAAACTCTACACAACTTTTTGGCATGTTATGAAGTACTTTTTAAGCCTAATAGCCACTTGGTTCCCAAACCCAAAATGGGGGATTTTAGGGGAAACTCAAAATTTTTAAATGTTAAGCCACATCGAGTGACCATTTTGAAGGTCATAATAAAATAAAACTAAAAACGCAAATTAGAGGTCTCTATCTAAACACAGTAAAATATGGCAGCCAATTGAATATAAAATTGTTATTTCAGTTATTTCAGTATGTTTTATTTAAGTTTTTTCTGATTCCTGTATTGAGATAGAAACCTCTACTTTGCGTTGTTAGTTTTCTTTTACCAGGACCTTCAAAATTAGGGGTCACTCGATGGGGCTTATAATTTAAAATTTTTGAGTTTCCCCCGAAATCCACCATTTTGGGGATGTACACCAAGTGGCGGTTATGCCCAAAAAGTACTTCATAACGTGCCATAAAGGTGTTATGAAGTTCGTGTTCCATTTGAACTAGATATCCTCATTCCCCCTAAGATACGTTGATTAACAACAATGCATGTAAATGTCACTATTAACGGATTACGTAGCCTAACAATTTACTGTATTTGCTTTTTGGAAATGCAGCATTGCTTTGTCATTTGCAATATTCGTCGCCAATGAAGCCGCATTATATTCATAAAAAAGAAGATAAACCAGTTAACATAGGAATAATAACTTATATGACGGACGGATATGCCTCTATCGCAGCAGAGTCGCTAGTCTCGCCGTGCACGGTCGCAGGACCTCGGTAATGACATTCATTAGCGTAGCTGTAAAATGAGTGCTTGCGCGAGTTTCAGAGCGATCTGGACGGCGCACTCTGAACTACCACAAGCACTCCGACACACTCTGTAGTCAAATTGTCACTATTGAGGTCCCTTCCCGATTTGGAAAAAAACATCGAAATATACATATTTTAGGTCCATATTTAACGAAAATCATGCCAGATACAACCGAGGTCCCGAGTGCGAGACCTCGTTTGTGTGGTGAGACCTCGTTCGTGCTTGTATGGCTGGCATCAGGACCTCGTTCATGCACCCATACAAACTCACACACACACACACAGACATCACTTCGAAAACCACTTTTTTGGGTCCAGGGGGACCCAAAACGAATATATCCACTCAAAACTCAAACTCGAAAATTTTGACGAAAACAATACTTTCTCCATATACTATGGTATAGGGGGAGAAAGTAAAATAAACGGTATCAGCATTCTGACACATACTTTCTCCCATAAGATTGTCAACAACCTTTCTCATGAGTAAGCGGTGAGAGTAAATATACGGAAAGGGGATTTGTACAATTTTCTTCAGAATTTAAATTACTATAACATACTAAATTTTTATCAAAATCGTTCTAGCCAATTTTGGGAAAATCCGATTTTCCGTTATTTTATGGGGATTTTTATGGGAAAATAACATAATTTACCATAACTTTTGAACCGTAATTTTTACAGAAATGGGATTTGTATCATTTTGTTTAGAATATAAAACACTATAACATACTCAATTTTTATCAAAATCTTTCGGGCCATTTTTGAGAAAATCCTATTTTTCCAGTTTTTTATGGGGTTTTATGGGAAAATCCCCATTAAAAATAAAATTGTCTAAAAAATCACAAAAACTATCAAAATTGTAAGGATCATAACATACTCTGTTGAATCAAAACCGGATTTTTGTCTAAAATCCTATTTTTTGATAATTTACCATAACTTTTGAACCGTAATTTTTACAGAAATGGGATTTGTACCATTTTGTTCAGAATTTAAAGGGCTACAACATACTAAATTTTTATCAAAATCGTTCGGGCCATTTTTGAGAAAACCTGATTTTTCCAGTTTTTTATGGGTTTTTATGGGAAAATCCCCATAAAAAATCAAAATTTCAAAAAAATGAAAAAAACGCCTGGAGATACCACGGATTAGAACCTACATACCAAATTTCATTGAAATCGGACAACAGGTGTAGTCCCTAGCTCTGTACACATCCAGACACACAGACACACAGACACACACACAGACACACACACACACACACACACACACACACACACAGACATCACTTCAAAAGCCACTTTTTTGGGTCCAGGGGGGCCCAAAACGAATATATCCACTCAAAACTCAAACTCGAAAATTTTGACGAAAACAATACTTTCTCCATATACTATGGTATAGGGGGAGAAAGTAAAAATAGAACAATGCTTTCCAGATGACTGAAGGTTTACAACTATATCGCATGTGATTAATTTATCTTACAATAAAAAAGCTTACCTGAACGAAACAGCTAGTTACAGTATAATTCTACCTAGTAATTAAAATTACAACTGGGTCGACCATTAGAAAAGTGAGTAGTTTTTTAAGGTTCAATATAAATCCAGCTCTACTTGATCATTAGGCTTTTGATAAACGGACCTGGCAGAGGAAAGACTGGTTTTAGTCAAAAACAAACTACACAGATCTTCGCACTCCATTCTTCACTCACCATTCATATACACATTCATGTACAGCTTCAAATACGCACCAAAGTTTTATGTCGTTGTCTTAAACAATTTAATTGAATATGTTCCTCCAAGCGATGTATAATATACTCGTATGTAGATATAATGCACCAATTCCGTCACCGGCAGCTCAATACGAATATTAGAATTCAGACGCTGCGATACTAATCCTCGTCTCAAATCTTCTCAGGTGTTATGATTTCTGTCTTGTGCAGAGATCATCGTCTTAGTCTCCCAAAGTATAAAGAGGCTTTGAAAAGATTTTCTTGCGGGGGATTACATTTCTAACGCCGCTGCTATATTTGTCTTATTGTAATTTTTAATTTTATATTAAAATTAATTACTTTTAATACTTTTACTGAGATCAGTTTTATTTTATTTTAATTTGATACGCGATATTGAACTGTTTTATGAATACAAGTATTATATTTGTATTATACTTAAGCAGTTCAAATAATTCTACCTTTATCATGTTCTAGTTGTTTTTCTAGGCCACTTCATGCAAATCAAAATAAGAAGGTTACAATACCTGCAGACTGCCTTTAGTGGTCCTTAAATATCCAACAGGATTACGCGTTTCGGTATTTGTTATACCATCATCAGATCCATATATACAAACTTGAAGTTTTTTGACTCATCATGTCACGTCACAGTTTTAAACACAGTTACAAAACATTTAAACACGAAAAACTATTTACAGTAGGCCTACTAATTAAAAACGAGAGACAAAAGTGAAGCAATGCATGCATTTCAAATGTCGAGTCTCAACTGGAGGTTATCTTGTCCTAGTAGTTGTACTTTGTACCCCCGGCTTCCTTTATCATTCCTTTCTGTCTCTGTCTAATCCTATTAATGTTTCAAATAATATATTAGACTGGAACAAGCTTTTATCATTTAATAAATCATTAGGGCGAATTTTTGTTGCTTTATATATTTCATAATTTTCCAAAGTTGTCATAGTTCGTCCTTTCCTACAGATATGTAAAGCTGTTAGATTTGTACTGACATTTGAATAACTGTGATTTTCATTAACAAGATGCTCGGCAAAACTGGATATTTGTGTCTCCCTGGTTCGGGGGATATGTTCCTTAAATCTTTTTTCAAAAGATCGCCCAGTTTGACCAATATACATTTTGCTGCAATCATTGCATGTTACTTGATAAATTCCAGATTTGTTATTAATGCTTTGTTTTTCCTTTGGATTAACTATGTTTTCCAATTTATTGCTGGTTCTAAAAGCTGCAATTTTCCCATGCTTTTTTAATTCATTTTTAAGAGTTAGAGGGAATCTGCTACCATATTCGACTGGGACATAATCTGAATTTTTAAACCGCTGATTAGTTGGTTTTGGTTCAGTCCTCTTTCTTAAATGTTTCCCGATTAAATCGTCAATTATGTTAGGATTGTAACCATTTGAAATTGCTATATGCTTCAGTGTATTTTTCTCTTCTTTAAAATCTTCTGGACTTAATGGTACATTTAATAAACGGTTCACAAAACTATTATAAGCTGCCATTTTGTATGAAAACGGGTGATGGGAAGTTGCATGTATGGTGGTATCTGTAGTTGTAGGTTTCCTGTAAATGTTGAATGAGAATTTACTATTTTCTTTTTTCAGGGTGATATCAAGGAAATTCAACACATTAGCTTGCTCCAATTCTGCTGTAAATTTTTTAGTTTAGGATGAATGCCATTAATATAGTTATTAAATAGAGCTATCTGTCTTGAGTTTCCGTTGAATAGGACTATTATGTCATCAACATATCTGTAGAAAAATATTATTTTTTCTCTGTATTTATTCTTCTCTGTGTTTATGTGCATGTTCTCAAAATTGTTTAGGAAAATTTCTGCTAGTATACAAGATAAAGGTGAGCCCATCGCCAATCCTTCATGTTGAATATAATATAGTTACCATTGAAGCTAAAATAATTTTGTTTTAGTACTAACTTTAATAAGGTCATGAGTTCCTTTTGTTCAATCTCAGTCAACTTTGAGTGTTTTTCTAAATTGCACTCTAATATTTTCAAGGTCTCATTTACAGGTACGTTAGTGTATAAATTTGTGATGTCCAACGATGCAAGTGTATATCTGGGATTGAGACTTACATTTTTTACTTTCTCTATCAATTCTAAGCTGTTTTTAAGGCTACTACTATTTTCTAATTTTACCTCCTCCTTTAATATACGTTCCAGCTTTTTGGCAAGTTTATAGGCAGGTGCAGGCATGTAATTTACCAGAGGTCTGATAGGTATTTCATTCTTGTGGATCTTAGGCAATCCTTTCAACGGAGGAGCTAGAGGGTTAATTGGTTTCATGTACCTTATCTCTTTCTCTGATAACAAATGTTTACACTTTGACATGGCTTTATTTACTTCTTTTGTAAAAGTTTCGGTTGGATCCTTATTTAACTTGTCAATGTCATTTTTAGTTATGAATTCATCAACTTTACAATTGTAATCAGTTTTATTCATAATCACAACAGTGTTCCCTTTGTCAGCTTTTGTGATAATTAAATTATTATTTTCTAACTTATTTTTAATTCCTTTAAGAACATGCATTTCTTTAGTGTTAGGATTATACTTCTTATGAGTTTTTATAACTTTATTTACTTTATTGTTTATCATAACCCTTGCCGTTGTTTGTGCATTAACATCAGATAATACTTGAATCGCGGCTTCAGCATTGACTATTTCCTTAAAGAATCCCCTTTCACTATTATTTTTAAAATTATATTTTAACCCTTTGTTTAGTAGTGATAGTTCTTCTGCATTGAAAACAACGTTTGTAAGGTTGAATGTTCTTTGATAAAAAACATGTTTTGATTTATCAATGTCAAACGAGTGTTTTTTATCTAATAGAGAAATTAGTTTTTTCTTTTGAGCTCTCTTTTTTATATCTATTTCCTTAATTATTTGAGGTTCTATTTGGGCAAGAACATTGTTGAGTTGTGCTGGATGGATATGATTCAACATGTTAATATGAGCTCTAAGTAGTAATTTATTAAGCATGGATTTTTTCCTATGTTGTTGTTTGACCTCATTTTTAGCCAAGCTTGTTCAGCAACCAATTTTGCTCTTTTTGCAGCAGAAGATTTATTTTTAATTTTTATGCGAATATAATTAGGGATTACTTGATTTTTTATACATTCTTTGTTAAAAGTTATGTTTTGAGCTGTCTTTAAAACTTTTAACTTCAAAGTTTTGTATGTATAAACAACTTTTGCCAGGCTGGCTGAAAATTTCATGTTCTAGTTGTTTTTCTAGGCCACTTCATGCAAATCAAAATAAGAAGGTTACAATACCTGCAGACTGCCTTTAGTGGTCCTTAAATATCCAACAGGATTACGCGTTTCGGTATTTGTTATACCATCATCAGATCCATATATACAAACTTGAAGTTTTTTGACTCATCATGTCACGTCACAGTTTTAAACACAGTTACAAAACATTTAAACACGAAAAACTATTTACAGTAGGCCTACTAATTAAAAACGAGAGACAAAAGTGAAGCAATGCATGCATTTCAAATGTCGAGTCTCAACTGGAGGTTATCTTGTCCTAGTAGTTGTACTTTGTACCCCCGGCTTCCTTTATCATTCCTTTCTGTCTCTGTCTAATCCTATTAATGTTTCAAATAATATATTAGACTGGAACAAGCTTTTATCATTTAATAAATCATTAGGGCGAATTTTTGTTGCTTTATATATTTCATAATTTTCCAAAGTTGTCATAGTTCGTCCTTTCCTACAGATATGTAAAGCTGTTAGATTTGTACTGACATTTGAATAACTGTGATTTTCATTAACAAGATGCTCGGCAAAACTGGATATTTGTGTCTCCCTGGTTCGGGGGATATGTTCCTTAAATCTTTTTTCAAAAGATCGCCCAGTTTGACCAATATACATTTTGCTGCAATCATTGCATGTTACTTGATAAATTCCAGATTTGTTATTAATGCTTTGTTTTTCCTTTGGATTAACTATGTTTTCCAATTTATTGCTGGTTCTAAAAGCTGCAATTTTCCCATGCTTTTTTAATTCATTTTTAAGAGTTAGAGGGAATCTGCTACCATATTCGACTGGGACATAATCTGAATTTTTAAACCGCTGATTAGTTGGTTTTGGTTCAGTCCTCTTTCTTAAATGTTTCCCGATTAAATCGTCAATTATGTTAGGATTGTAACCATTTGAAATTGCTATATGCTTCAGTGTATTTTTCTCTTCTTTAAAATCTTCTGGACTTAATGGTACATTTAATAAACGGTTCACAAAACTATTATAAGCTGCCATTTTGTATGAAAACGGGTGATGGGAAGTTGCATGTATGGTGGTATCTGTAGTTGTAGGTTTCCTGTAAATGTTGAATGAGAATTTACTATTTTCTTTTTTCAGGGTGATATCAAGGAAATTCAACACATTAGCTTGCTCCAATTCTGCTGTAAATTTTTTAGTTTAGGATGAATGCCATTAATATAGTTATTAAATAGAGCTATCTGTCTTGAGTTTCCGTTGAATAGGACTATTATGTCATCAACATATCTGTAGAAAAATATTATTTTTTCTCTGTATTTATTCTTCTCTGTGTTTATGTGCATGTTCTCAAAATTGTTTAGGAAAATTTCTGCTAGTATACAAGATAAAGGTGAGCCCATCGCCAATCCTTCATGTTGAATATAATATAGTTACCATTGAAGCTAAAATAATTTTGTTTTAGTACTAACTTTAATAAGGTCATGAGTTCCTTTTGTTCAATCTCAGTCAACTTTGAGTGTTTTTCTAAATTGCACTCTAATATTTTCAAGGTCTCATTTACAGGTACGTTAGTGTATAAATTTGTGATGTCCAACGATGCAAGTGTATATCTGGGATTGAGACTTACATTTTTTACTTTCTCTATCAATTCTAAGCTGTTTTTAAGGCTACTACTATTTTCTAATTTTACCTCCTCCTTTAATATACGTTCCAGCTTTTTGGCAAGTTTATAGGCAGGTGCAGGCATGTAATTTACCAGAGGTCTGATAGGTATTTCATTCTTGTGGATCTTAGGCAATCCTTTCAACGGAGGAGCTAGAGGGTTAATTGGTTTCATGTACCTTATCTCTTTCTCTGATAACAAATGTTTACACTTTGACATGGCTTTATTTACTTCTTTTGTAAAAGTTTCGGTTGGATCCTTATTTAACTTGTCAATGTCATTTTTAGTTATGAATTCATCAACTTTACAATTGTAATCAGTTTTATTCATAATCACAACAGTGTTCCCTTTGTCAGCTTTTGTGATAATTAAATTATTATTTTCTAACTTATTTTTAATTCCTTTAAGAACATGCATTTCTTTAGTGTTAGGATTATACTTCTTATGAGTTTTTATAACTTTATTTACTTTATTGTTTATCATAACCCTTGCCGTTGTTTGTGCATTAACATCAGATAATACTTGAATCGCGGCTTCAGCATTGACTATTTCCTTAAAGAATCCCCTTTCACTATTATTTTTAAAATTATATTTTAACCCTTTGTTTAGTAGTGATAGTTCTTCTGCATTGAAAACAACGTTTGTAAGGTTGAATGTTCTTTGATAAAAAACATGTTTTGATTTATCAATGTCAAACGAGTGTTTTTTATCTAATAGAGAAATTAGTTTTTTCTTTTGAGCTCTCTTTTTTATATCTATTTCCTTAATTATTTGAGGTTCTATTTGGGCAAGAACATTGTTGAGTTGTGCTGGATGGATATGATTCAACATGTTAATATGAGCTCTAAGTAGTAATTTATTAAGCATGGATTTTTTCCTATGTTGTTGTTTGACCTCATTTTTTAGCCAAGCTTGTTCAGCAACCAATTTTGCTCTTTTTGCAGCAGAAGATTTATTTTTAATTTTTATGCGAATATAATTAGGGATTACTTGATTTTTTATACATTCTTTGTTAAAAGTTATGTTTTGAGCTGTCTTTAAAACTTTTAACTTCAAAGTTTTGTATGTATAAACAACTTTTGCCAGGCTGGCTGAAAATTTCATGTTCTAGTTGTTTTTCTAGGCCACTTCATGCAAATCAAAATAAGAAGGTTACAATACCTGCAGACTGCCTTTAGTGGTCCTTAAATATCCAACAGGATTACGCGTTTCGGTATTTGTTATACCATCATCAGATCCATATATACAAACTTGAAGTTTTTTGACTCATCATGTCACGTCACAGTTTTAAACACAGTTACAAAACATTTAAACACGAAAAACTATTTACAGTAGGCCTACTAATTAAAAACGAGAGACAAAAGTGAAGCAATGCATGCATTTCAAATGTCGAGTCTCAACTGGAGGTTATCTTGTCCTAGTAGTTGTACTTTGTACCCCCGGCTTCCTTTATCATTCCTTTCTGTCTCTGTCTAATCCTATTAATGTTTCAAATAATATATTAGACTGGAACAAGCTTTTATCATTTAATAAATCATTAGGGCGAATTTTTGTTGCTTTATATATTTCATAATTTTCCAAGTTGTCATAGTTCGTCCTTTCCTACAGATATGTAAAGCTGTTAGATTTGTACTGACATTTGAATAACTGTGATTTTCATTAACAAGATGCTCGGCAAAACTGGATATTTGTGTCTCCCTGGTTCGGGGGATATGTTCCTTAAATCTTTTTTCAAAAGATCGCCCAGTTTGACCAATATACATTTTGCTGCAATCATTGCATGTTACTTGATAAATTCCAGATTTGTTATTAATGCTTTGTTTTTCCTTTGGATTAACTATGTTTTCCAATTTATTGCTGGTTCTAAAAGCTGCAATTTTCCCATGCTTTTTTAATTCATTTTTAAGAGTTAGAGGGAATCTGCTACCATATTCGACTGGGACATAATCTGAATTTTTAAACCGCTGATTAGTTGGTTTTGGTTCAGTCCTCTTTCTTAAATGTTTCCCGATTAAATCGTCAATTATGTTAGGATTGTAACCATTTGAAATTGCTATATGCTTCAGTGTATTTTTCTCTTCTTTAAAATCTTCTGGACTTAATGGTACATTTAATAAACGGTTCACAAAACTATTATAAGCTGCCATTTTGTATGAAAACGGGTGATGGGAAGTTGCATGTATGGTGGTATCTGTAGTTGTAGGTTTCCTGTAAATGTTGAATGAGAATTTACTATTTTCTTTTTTCAGGGTGATATCAAGGAAATTCAACACATTAGCTTGCTCCAATTCTGCTGTAAATTTTAGTTTAGGATGAATGCCATTAATATAGTTATTAAATAGAGCTATCTGTCTTGAGTTTCCGTTGAATAGGACTATTATGTCATCAACATATCTGTAGAAAAATATTATTTTTTCTCTGTATTTATTCTTCTCTGTGTTTATGTGCATGTTCTCAAAATTGTTTAGGAAAATTTCTGCTAGTATACAAGATAAAGGTGAGCCCATCGCCAATCCTTCATGTTGAATATAATAGTTACCATTGAAGCTAAAATAATTTTGTTTTAGTACTAACTTTAATAAGGTCATGAGTTCCTTTTGTTCAATCTCAGTCAACTTTGAGTGTTTTTCTAAATTGCACTCTAATATTTTCAAGGTCTCATTTACAGGTACGTTAGTGTATAAATTTGTGATGTCCAACGATGCAAGTGTATATCTGGGATTGAGACTTACATTTTTTACTTTCTCTATCAATTCTAAGCTGTTTTTAAGGCTACTACTATTTTCTAATTTTACCTCCTCCTTTAATATACGTTCCAGCTTTTTGGCAAGTTTATAGGCAGGTTTATAACCAGCCTGGCAAAAGTTGTTTATACATACAAAACTTTGAAGTTAAAAGTTTTAAAGACAGCTCAAAACATAACTTTTAACAAAGAATGTATAAAAAATCAAGTGATCCCTAATTATATTCGCATAAAAATTAAAAATAAATCTTCTGCTGCAAAAAGAGCAAAATTGGTTGCTGAACAAGCTTGGCTAAAAAATGAGGTCAAACAACAACATAGGAAAAAATCCATGCTTAATAAATTACTACTTAGAGCTCATATTAACATGTTGAATCATATCCATCCAGCACAACTCAACAATGTTCTTGCCCAAATAGAACCTCAAATAATTAAGGAAATAGATATAAAAAAGAGAGCTCAAAAGAAAAAACTAATTTCTCTATTAGATAAAAAACACTCGTTTGACATTGATAAATCAAAACATGTTTTTTATCAAAGAACATTCAACCTTACAAACGTTGTTTTCAATGCAGAAGAACTATCACTACTAAACAAAGGGTTAAAATATAATTTTAAAAATAATAGTGAAAGGGGATTCTTTAAGGAAATAGTCAATGCTGAAGCCGCGATTCAAGTATTATCTGATGTTAATGCACAAACAACGGCAAGGGTTATGATAAACAATAAAGTAAATAAAGTTATAAAAACTCATAAGAAGTATAATCCTAACACTAAAGAAATGCATGTTCTTAAAGGAATTAAAAATAAGTTAGAAAATAATAATTTAATTATCACAAAAGCTGACAAAGGGAACACTGTTGTGATTATGAATAAAACTGATTACAATTGTAAAGTTGATGAATTCATAACTAAAAATGACATTGACAAGTTAAATAAGGATCCAACCGAAACTTTTACAAAAGAAGTAAATAAAGCCATGTCAAAGTGTAAACATTTGTTATCAGAGAAAGAGATAAGGTACATGAAGCCAATTAACCCTCTAGCTCCTCCGTTGAAAGGATTGCCTAAGATCCACAAGAATGAAATACCTATCAGACCTCTGGTAAATTACATGCCTGCACCTGCCTATAAACTTGCCAAAAAGCTGGAACGTATATTAAAGGAGGAGGTAAAATTAGAAAATAGTAGTAGCCTTAAAAACAGCTTAGAATTGATAGAGAAAGTAAAAAATGTAAGTCTCAATCCCAGATATACACTTGCATCGTTGGACATCACAAATTTATACACTAACGTACCTGTAAATGAGACCTTGAAAATATTAGAGTGCAATTTAGAAAAACACTCAAAGTTGACTGAGATTGAACAAAAGGAACTCATGACCTTATTAAAGTTAGTACTAAAACAAAATTATTTTAGCTTCAATGGTAACTATTATATTCAACATGAAGGATTGGCGATGGGCTCACCTTTATCTTGTATACTAGCAGAAATTTTCCTAAACAATTTTGAGAACATGCACATAAACACAGAGAAGAATAAATACAGAGAAAAAATAATATTTTTCTACAGATATGTTGATGACATAATAGTCCTATTCAACGGAAACTCAAGACAGATAGCTCTATTTAATAACTATATTAATGGCATTCATCCTAAACTAAAATTTACAGCAGAATTGGAGCAAGCTAATGTGTTGAATTTCCTTGATATCACCCTGAAAAAAGAAAATAGTAAATTCTCATTCAACATTTACAGGAAACCTACAACTACAGATACCACCATACATGCAACTTCCCATCACCCGTTTTCATACAAAATGGCAGCTTATAATAGTTTTGTGAACCGTTTATTAAATGTACCATTAAGTCCAGAAGATTTTAAAGAAGAGAAAAATACACTGAAGCATATAGCAATTTCAAATGGTTACAATCCTAACATAATTGACGATTTAATCGGGAAACATTTAAGAAAGAGGACTGAACCAAAACCAACTAATCAGCGGTTTAAAAATTCAGATTATGTCCCAGTCGAATATGGTAGCAGATTCCCTCTAACTCTTAAAAATGAATTAAAAAAGCATGGGAAAATTGCAGCTTTTAGAACCAGCAATAAATTGGAAAACATAGTTAATCCAAAGGAAAAACAAAGCATTAATAACAAATCTGGAATTTATCAAGTAACATGCAATGATTGCAGCAAAATGTATATTGGTCAAACTGGGCGATCTTTTGAAAAAAGATTTAAGGAACATATCCCCCGAACCAGGGAGACACAAATATCCAGTTTTGCCGAGCATCTTGTTAATGAAAATCACAGTTATTCAAATGTCAGTACAAATCTAACAGCTTTACATATCTGTAGGAAAGGACGAACTATGACAACTTTGGAAAATTATGAAATATATAAAGCAACAAAAATTCGCCCTAATGATTTATTAAATGATAAAAGCTTGTTCCAGTCTAATATATTATTTGAAACATTAATAGGATTAGACAGAGACAGAAAGGAATGATAAAGGAAGCCGGGGGTACAAAGTACAACTACTAGGACAAGATAACCTCCAGTTGAGACTCGACATTTGAAATGCATGCATTGCTTCACTTTTGTCTCTCGTTTTTAATTAGTAGGCCTACTGTAAATAGTTTTTCGTGTTTAAATGTTTTGTAACTGTGTTTAAAACTGTGACGTGACATGATGAGTCAAAAAACTTCAAGTTTGTATATATGGATCTGATGATGGTATAACAAATACCGAAACGCGTAATCCTGTTGGATATTTAAGGACCACTAAAGGCAGTCTGCAGGTATTGTAACCTTCTTATTTTGATTTGCATGAAGTGGCCTAGAAAAACAACTAGAACATGAAATTTTCAGCCAGCCTGGCAAAAGTTGTTTATACATACAAAACTTTGAAGTTAAAAGTTTTAAAGACAGCTCAAAACATAACTTTTAACAAAGAATGTATAAAAAATCAAGTAATCCCTAATTATATTCGCATAAAAATTAAAAATAAATCTTCTGCTGCAAAAAGAGCAAAATTGGTTGCTGAACAAGCTTGGCTAAAAAATGAGGTCAAACAACAACATAGGAAAAAATCCATGCTTAATAAATTACTACTTAGAGCTCATATTAACATGTTGAATCATATCCATCCAGCACAACTCAACAATGTTCTTGCCCAAATAGAACCTCAAATAATTAAGGAAATAGATATAAAAAAGAGAGCTCAAAAGAAAAAACTAATTTCTCTATTAGATAAAAAACACTCGTTTGACATTGATAAATCAAAACATGTTTTTTATCAAAGAACATTCAACCTTACAAACGTTGTTTTCAATGCAGAAGAACTATCACTACTAAACAAAGGGTTAAAATATAATTTTAAAAATAATAGTGAAAGGGGATTCTTTAAGGAAATAGTCAATGCTGAAGCCGCGATTCAAGTATTATCTGATGTTAATGCACAAACAACGGCAAGGGTTATGATAAACAATAAAGTAAATAAAGTTATAAAAACTCATAAGAAGTATAATCCTAACACTAAAGAAATGCATGTTCTTAAAGGAATTAAAAATAAGTTAGAAAATAATAATTTAATTATCACAAAAGCTGACAAAGGGAACACTGTTGTGATTATGAATAAAACTGATTACAATTGTAAAGTTGATGAATTCATAACTAAAAATGACATTGACAAGTTAAATAAGGATCCAACCGAAACTTTTACAAAAGAAGTAAATAAAGCCATGTCAAAGTGTAAACATTTGTTATCAGAGAAAGAGATAAGGTACATGAAGCCAATTAACCCTCTAGCTCCTCCGTTGAAAGGATTGCCTAAGATCCACAAGAATGAAATACCTATCAGACCTCTGGTAAATTACATGCCTGCACCTGCCTATAAACTTGCCAAAAAGCTGGAACGTATATTAAAGGAGGAGGTAAAATTAGAAAATAGTAGTAGCCTTAAAAACAGCTTAGAATTGATAGAGAAAGTAAAAAATGTAAGTCTCAATCCCAGATATACACTTGCATCGTTGGACATCACAAATTTATACACTAACGTACCTGTAAATGAGACCTTGAAAATATTAGAGTGCAATTTAGAAAAACACTCAAAGTTGACTGAGATTGAACAAAAGGAACTCATGACCTTATTAAAGTTAGTACTAAAACAAAATTATTTTAGCTTCAATGGTAACTATTATATTCAACATGAAGGATTGGCGATGGGCTCACCTTTATCTTGTATACTAGCAGAAATTTTCCTAAACAATTTTGAGAACATGCACATAAACACAGAGAAGAATAAATACAGAGAAAAAATAATATTTTTCTACAGATATGTTGATGACATAATAGTCCTATTCAACGGAAACTCAAGACAGATAGCTCTATTTAATAACTATATTAATGGCATTCATCCTAAACTAAAATTTACAGCAGAATTGGAGCAAGCTAATGTGTTGAATTTCCTTGATATCACCCTGAAAAAAGAAAATAGTAAATTCTCATTCAACATTTACAGGAAACCTACAACTACAGATACCACCATACATGCAACTTCCCATCACCCGTTTTCATACAAAATGGCAGCTTATAATAGTTTTGTGAACCGTTTATTAAATGTACCATTAAGTCCAGAAGATTTTAAAGAAGAGAAAAATACACTGAAGCATATAGCAATTTCAAATGGTTACAATCCTAACATAATTGACGATTTAATCGGGAAACATTTAAGAAAGAGGACTGAACCAAAACCAACTAATCAGCGGTTTAAAAATTCAGATTATGTCCCAGTCGAATATGGTAGCAGATTCCCTCTAACTCTTAAAAATGAATTAAAAAAGCATGGGAAAATTGCAGCTTTTAGAACCAGCAATAAATTGGAAAACATAGTTAATCCAAAGGAAAAACAAAGCATTAATAACAAATCTGGAATTTATCAAGTAACATGCAATGATTGCAGCAAAATGTATATTGGTCAAACTGGGCGATCTTTTGAAAAAAGATTTAAGGAACATATCCCCCGAACCAGGGAGACACAAATATCCAGTTTTGCCGAGCATCTTGTTAATGAAAATCACAGTTATTCAAATGTCAGTACAAATCTAACAGCTTTACATATCTGTAGGAAAGGACGAACTATGACAACTTTGGAAAATTATGAAATATATAAAGCAACAAAAATTCGCCCTAATGATTTATTAAATGATAAAAGCTTGTTCCAGTCTAATATATTATTTGAAACATTAATAGGATTAGACAGAGACAGAAAGGAATGATAAAGGAAGCCGGGGGTACAAAGTACAACTACTAGGACAAGATAACCTCCAGTTGAGACTCGACATTTGAAATGCATGCATTGCTTCACTTTTGTCTCTCGTTTTTAATTAGTAGGCCTACTGTAAATAGTTTTTCGTGTTTAAATGTTTTGTAACTGTGTTTAAAACTGTGACGTGACATGATGAGTCAAAAAACTTCAAGTTTGTATATATGGATCTGATGATGGTATAACAAATACCGAAACGCGTAATCCTGTTGGATATTTAAGGACCACTAAAGGCAGTCTGCAGGTATTGTAACCTTCTTATTTTGAATTCTACCTTTAGTATTCAAAACCACACTTTTGATCAAATCCATTTAAATATTCCAAACTAGCTGCTGTACCCATGCTTTGCATCGGGGAAGACACTGAAGAGAAAATATTGATGTTTAAATCTGTTGTATAAAATAGTTACACATCCACCTTTGTTCTCGGAATAAAAATTTCATTGGACCTCTTAATTTGTAAAAATATATTGCTTTCAAGCTAAGCTAACCTATAAGGCTTCCTAGTAAAAATTATATAATGCACTGATGCATGTATGAAAACTCTGTAACATACGATTTTATTTTCAAATGATACGATTGCATAAAAGTTTATTTAGTTGAAAAAAAAACAAACTTAAACGTTGATGGATAAAAAATAATTGCACAACATAGGGTACTGTATTAAAGCAAAAACAATTTATAATGATTTCACATAAAACAGACAGAAAGGCCTATGTTGTACCCCACCCACTGAACTTTTGTCAGGAATCATTACCTGTAGCTCATTGTGTAAATATCACGGTAAGCAAAATACTACATAAATTATAATAGTAAGAATAATAACAAATAATGAGTATTAAAAATAAAAGTAAAATAAGAAGTAAACAACATATAATACATACAATGTTCTTATTTTTACTCGTTCTTTAATCATTGTATCTATACTATAATCACGAACAACGTTTGCGCACAATGATTTTAAAAACGGCTCCTATGATTTCCTCCAAATTGTTAGAAATATCTGAGTTTTAGGCAAAAACAATGTCCATACTAGGCTCTGTTCTGGGAAAATCTGTTTTTCGTTGTTAAGACTGAGGAAAATTAGTCTTGTGGACTGTCAAGTAGCTAATGCAGTTTTACTAAAATGAAAAAAAAAATGAATGGTAACATATAATTGTACAAAATCATCTACAGTAGCAAATTAAAAAATACATTACAAAGGAAAAGGACGTTTCTATGAATGTTATTTAGTTAGCATCGATTATATAATACATTTAGGGTGCATGATCTTTACTAACCAAAGGGATAGTTACGACTGTTCACAAAACATTATACACTAATATTGAACTAAAAGTCTAAAGGTAATGCCAATGACGTTTTATAGTTATCGACGATGTGCCGCCGGAATTGATAAGTTGTTCCACGATCCCAGAGACTAACGCAATAATGGTCAACAGATGTTACGTATCATGATTTTTATATTGAAGTTTATTATAGAAATGTTCAATATAGAATGCTCTTCCACATGAAAAAGTTTGTTAGGTATATTAAGAATATTTTATTTTTTTACATTCTTCAAATATAAGCTTATCATTTGAACTTTACAGGCCAGTGGGGCTAAGCCCTAAGGTTAAATATAATACTGAAAATGCCTATATTTTAATCGAGACAAAGACGAATCCAAAGAATCTAAAATCATTAAAATCGGTCCAGCCGTTTTCGAGTT
This sequence comes from Macrosteles quadrilineatus, assembly GCF_028750875.1. NCBI lineage: Eukaryota > Metazoa > Arthropoda > Insecta > Hemiptera > Cicadellidae > Macrosteles > Macrosteles quadrilineatus. Next base: position 2,992 of record NW_026543237.1, on the reverse strand, counting down.
ATAAGTGGTGCAACTAACACAACTTTGTTTTATATATATACTAGCTGGCCCGACAGACGTCGTTCTGCCCTAATGTGGTTTTATTTCAAATGCTCGTTCATTTTCAAGATGAGCCATGAGCTCGTTCGCATGGCTCAATCACGTCATGGTTGAAGTTCGTTCGCTACGCTCACTCACCTTTGCGTTGGATCTCGTTCGCTGCGCTCACTTGCCTTCAGGTTAGCTCGTTCGCTACGCTAACTCGCCTCCAGGTTGGAGTTCGTTCGCTACGCTCACTCACCTTTTGGTTGCAAATTAGCTGTTGTCATAAATTAAAAAAAATAATAGTGCTGCACACTGTTGGTAAACTTTTTAATGCTATTGAACATCACAGAATCGAATTGTTTATTTGAACCAGCTGTTAAGATTCTTTAATTCCATTTAAATATGAGTTCTCATAAGGTTAACATGGGAAACTCCAGAGCCACTGGGGCGGAGCACTTTTGACGGATCTGCACCAAACTTCACACAAACCATCCTTGGATAATGCTTCATAATGCCTGAAATTTTCATTACAATCTGTCGAGCCGTTTCGGAGTCCATAAAGAAAAAACAAACAAACATACATTGGATTTTATATATATATATATAGACTAGCAGTAACCCGCGGGCTTTGCCCCGTTTAACTTCTTAATTTTCAAGATGATCTCGTTCGCTTGGCTCAATCACGTCCAGGTTGAAGTTCGTTCGCTACGCTCACTCACCTTTGGGTTGGAGCTCGTTCGCTACGCTCACTCACCTTTAGGTTGGAGCTCATTCGCTGCACTCACTTGCCTTCAGGTTAGCTCGTTCGCTACGCTCACTTGCCTTCAGGTTAGCTCGTTCACTACGCTAACTCGCCTCCAGGTTGAAGTTCTTTCGCTATGCTCACTCACCTTTTGGTTGCAAATTAGCTGTTGTCATAAATGTAAAATAAATAATAGTGCTACACCCTGTTGGTAATCCTTGTGACTTTAATACTATTGAACATCATAGAACAGAACCAACTTGTTTAATTGAAACAGCTGTTAAGATTCATTAATTCCATTTTTCATAAGGTTAACATGGGAAACTCCAGAGCCACTGGTGCGGAGCCGATTGTTTCGTCTACAGATGCAATATGCCAAAGAATATCACCTACGTACAATCTCCAAGAAGTGGTAAAAACGGCAGAAACCAACCAATACAATAGATATAAGTTAACTCCATAAGAACTAATTTCAAAAGTGACTGTGATATTAGGATTTTCCACTGATTTGGTAATAGGACATTATATTGCAAAACATGACACGATGCAGAAGAAAATCAATTTTAAAATCAGAAAAATCCATTGCAAATACTATACTTCATTTTGACAAATTCAATAAATCACAATTTAAATATTGACAGCTGTTGCATTAGAAAGTAGTGTAGAATTATGCATATGGTCGTAATTAAAACAAATCTGAAGAGGCAACTTAAAAGGCTTCTGGGGCAGAGCCCCAAGGGTATTTATCTCTTTCCTATTTTGATGGCTCATCTACAGACCAAGACCTTTCTTTAGAGACCCCTACCAAGTTTCTACGCCCAGCCGTTCTTTCAAATTAGCTGTGACAAAAACCCCGTTTTCCTCCATAAGAATAACATGGGATGGGAATTTAAAGGCCACGGGGGCAAAGCCCCAAGGGAATTCACCATGTTTCTCTTTTGATGGCTCATCTACAGACCAAGACCTTTCTTTAGAGACCCCTACCGAGTTTCTACGCCTAGACGTTCTCTCAAAATAGCGGTGACAAAGAAAAACAGTTTCAAATTAATATATAGATTGAATCAATTTGCAAGGACATCATGCTCACAAATTTCCAACACAAAAAGCTGTAATAATAATGTTTTGTTTCAGCTATCGCCAAAGTTTATTGGTTGATAGATTATGGTCCTTCCTAAACTGACAACTTAAACAACAAACAATTTAAAACTATTGTAACACAAATCAAATTTTTAAATAACGGCAATTGCGAAATACGCTATTTGTCAAACATGATAAATACATTTTAACGGAACAATCGCAATGCCACTGTCGCATGTTTGTTGTGTGAATTATACTGGTGTGATGACGAGATTACTCTGTTGGATGTTGTCTCTTGTTGCGATAGTGTGACAGATTCAACTCCAGAACTACGCGAGGATTTCATATATTGTATAACGATTCAATATATGCACGGTACAATATATACAAGGTATATGATCCAAAATATTCGTTAGTTTTGTTTGTGTAGACTACTTATTTATTTTGTGTATAATAGTTGCATGCATAGTACAAATAATTTCGTTATTATATAGCCTACAATGAAGAATGGTAAATGTGGTCTACGATGAAACACACGAGACGTAGGAATTGGCTAACTCAGGAGCTCGCTAGCTCGGTCGTGTGTCGGAACTGGCTAACCGTCTCAGTCAGGAATTGGCTAACTCCGGAACCCGCTAACTCGATTTTGTCTCACGGCGGAATTCGCTAACTCTGGAAGTCGCTAACTCGGCCGCGCCCACTGCATGGAGAGTTGGCAACCTTGCACGACAAAATAATCGTACATTACCGTATTTCAAAATATCAGTGTCAATGAAGATACAGTAAATGTAATTGTTTTTGTTATCAATTACACTTTTAACAGATAACTAGCCCAAAGTAATTCAAAGACAATTATTAAAAAATCATGAAAAGTGTTTTTATTATTTAACTCTACAATGGCCAGTTAAATGTTTATGATTTCGATCTTAAATATAAATGCCATAAGTATTTAAAAGAAAATAATAGAGTTGAAAAATATTGAAAAGGTACTAAATAATTAAACCTCTACGAAATTAAGCTGAAATACACGCTAGTTCTCAAACACGGAAAACAAATTTAATCGTAATGTCATCAAACATCAACCATCGTAACTTTCATAACTAATTCATAGATTTAAAATTAAATGTTCGTCGTTGAATCGTCCAACTT